>NW_026867720.1:1807577-2073146 GCF_020745735.1 Hemiscyllium ocellatum | reverse complement strand
CACAAAACTTTGTTTTAAAAATTGCATTCTCGGTTAGCTGTTAATAATGGTGATAGCTAGACAATATGTGAAGTGGTGCACCCTGTGTTGTCTGTCTTTGCCATGATGTTTATATTGATTCTAATCTAAAAGTGAGATAACGGAGTTTTACATGAATTCATTGCAGTTTTTGAGCTCAGAGTTCTACATGATGCATGCAGATAGGACCTTCAGCCTCGACGTTGTGCCGTTTGCCTACTCTAAGATCAGACTAACCTACATGCTTCAGTTCACTTTGTTCCATTGCCTACCCTAGAGTCTCTTAAGTTTCCCTCAAGTATTTGACTCTACTACCACCGCTGGCAGTGCATTCCACACACCCAGCACTCTCTGTGTAAAAAATCTACCTTTGATATCTCCCCTAAACCTTCTCCAATTACCTTAAATTTATGCCACCTAGAGATAGACATTTCTGCCCTCGGAAATGTTTCTGGCCAATCACTCTCTCTTTTTTCCAGGTATGGGGACGGCAAACACGAGGGAACCAACTTGAAAGTGAGGGGAGATAGTATAAGACAGGTTTTTTTGAGGCAGTTTCTTTATTCAGAGAGTAGTAAGGGTACGGAATGCTTTGCTGCATTGTCATAGATTCGCCATGTTTATGTGCAATTTAAGACGTCGTTGGACAGGCAAATGGACGGACATGGAAGAATGTAGGTGGGATGGGTTTCAGCTGTGTGTGACAGGGCGGCGCAACATCGAGGGCCTAAGGGCCGTACCGCGCTATAATGTTCTATGTTCTATGCCTCTCATCATCTTGTACACCTCTATCAAGTCACCTCTCATCTATTTTTTCCTCCAGTGAGAAAAGCCCTCGCTCCCTCATGGTTTCTTCATAAGACCTGCCCCCTGTCGAGGCAGCATCATGGTAAATCTCCTCTTTACCCTCTCTAAAGCTTTCTTATCCTTCCTATAATGAGGATACAGAACTGAACACAATATTCCCTGCGCGGTCTGAGCAGGGCTCTATCGAGCTGCAGCATAACCTCGTGTCTCTTAAACTCAATCCCCTGCAACTGATAGCCAAAACACCATGCGCCCTAACAACCCAATCAACTTGGATAGCAACTTTGAGGAGTCTGTGGGCACCGACCCCAGACCCTCTGTTCCTCCACACTACCAAGAATCTTCCGCCTAGGAACCCTCCAACCACAAGGGATGAATTCAGATTTCTCCAGCTTCCTCATTTCCTCCCCCCACCTTGTCTCAATCCCACTCTCAAACTCAGCACCACCTTCCAGGCCTGCAATTTTCTTCCTGACCTCTCCGCCCCCACCCCTTCTCCAGCCTATCACCCTCACCTTAACCTCTTTCCACCTATTCCATTTCCAACGCCCCTCCCCAAGTCCCTCCTCCCTACCTTTTATCTTGGTTGCTTGGCATACTTTCCTCTTTCCTGAAGAAGGGCTCATGCCCGAAACGTCGATTATCCTGATCTTTTCATGCTGCCTGACCTGCTGTGCTTTTCCAGCAATACATTTTTCAGCTCCTCAGTTTCTCTTCCTGGCTGAGAAAGCTCTTACATCTTCACACAGTCGCACAGTAACAGCTCCTCTCTCCAAAGAAGCAGTTGACAATGGAACATTACGTTTCTCTATATCTCAGCGATATAAGTATTGCTGATGGAGTTGATCACCACACTCAGAGACGAGAGATAGAGGGAACATAACTCACGGTAAGCAGGGACATCCCATAATAAATATGATATTCAGGAATGTGTGAAAAGGGGAAATGGTAGAATAACTTCCCATTCTGTTTTCCTTCCAGTCCATCATCAGCAATCTTTTGCTGCTTTTCCCTCTCTCTCTCTCTCTCTCTCTCAATCTCTCTCTTTCTCTCTCACTTTCTCTCTCTTGCTGGACATTATCCATTCGACACAAACCTCCCGCTCACCCTTCCATCCATCCCTGATATAATAATATTATTTCTCAGTTGCATTCAGTTTTGATAGTTTCACTGAACTCGAAACGTTATTTGTGTTTTTTTTTTCCGACAGACTGCCATACCTGCTGAGATTCTCCAACATTCTTTCAGACGGGTGGAGAATTTTATTTCAGATTGCCAGCATCCACATTTGGTGTTGTTGTTGTTTCGCGGGATGCCAGAACCACTGGCAAGGGCAGTATTTGTTGTCCATCACAACTACCCTTGACCACGCGGCCATTTGTCATGGCAATATGGAGGCAACCATATTGTTGTGGATCTGAGGTGACACTTAGTTCAGACAGTGCAATAATGTTAGGTTTCTTTACCAAAGCTTATCAATTAAGTAAGAAAAGAAATCCTGATGGTTTATGCTTGCCATGAGTGAAAGTAGGTTTCATTCAATTTTTGATATTGGAACTTAAATTTAGTCATCGGCTGTGGTAGGATTTCTGACAATGCTTTTAGAGTCATGACTTGCGCCTCTGAATTACACAGTCAGTGTAATTATTACTCTGTTTAAGAGTCCCTGTTATGAAATAACTGTAGAGAAAAGAACACGTTTGTGGTCAAAATATTTGTAACTGGAGGAGAGGTCAGAAGAGAACTGGAGCCACAAATCTGTCGTTAACGAAGGGGTACATGATGGCGAAGTCAGCAACAGAACTCAGGCAAGTCTGGAGATTGGGGATATTATGAAGGGGGGCGTCGGCAGGTTTGATGACAGAGAGAATATGGAGATATAAAACAGTTCACGGTAAAGAGGAGACTCAAGGTTCCGAACAGTCTTTTACCTTCTCAGATGTTTATGAGTAAGCAGTTTGGAAATGCATGAGAATGAAGTGGCGTTTGTGACTGAAAGTTTATGTTTTTGTTAAATATAATCAACCAGAATAGCAATAACATTCAGCATCATTCATAGAATTGATAGAGATAGACGTACCAGGCACACCAATGATAGCGAGGATGGGATAGTACCCAGCTTGAATAATCATCTGTAGCGCTCGTATCCGCAACTGTAACCATGGCCAATCCTGAGAAAGCCAGTAAAGACCCAGGATAAACTCCTGTCCATTGTTGGAACATTCCAGTGTAATGTTCTCAGATTCTGATCCATTGTTGGAACATTCTAATGTTCTCAGATTCTGATCTCTCTCCTCTCTTTCTCTGCAGCTGCTGATCCCAATCTTGTTGAGGTTGACTCTGCGCCGACTCTACTATGACATAACAAGTTGAAAGAAGTCCCTAATTATGGAAGAGCGATATCCTCCAGTGACCCAGTTAGGTCCAGGAAGACTGATATTAATCACAGTCACTGAACAAACAGCTGCAGTTAACCCATTTCACGGCAACTCTGATATATCACAATAATACTTGGTTGTGTGGGATTTTGATATCGATGATTATTGGGCTAATGGCACATCTCCAGTTGTAAACATCGAGGTAAAGGAGAGACATAATTCTTTCCCTTCACAAGCTCGATGATTCTGCTGTGTTTTGGCAATATAGGAATTGCTGGGCTCCCGAGGCCGTCTGTGTCTGATCACCAGGCCTGCTGCATCTTTTTGCTTTATTTATATATGTTTAACTTTGACTTTTGGCTGTCCAGCATTAAATGGTTTAGGTGGGTTTAGGCATTTTGAAGAGACACCTACAGAGCCATAGACGATGTAAATGCAGTCCATTCCTTATGTTCTTGCAGCCGCGGCCTTGTCCTGTGGAGTGATGGTCAAACTCTTGCAGAACCAGGATTCTTAGTTTTACCTTTCGCCAGTTATTGCTGGAGCCTCAGCAGGGTTGGAAGGCAGTAAATCTCTCCCGGGTGCTACACATTGTCTCTGAGATTTCTCTCTGAAGTGTCTTTTGATGTTCTTTCCTCCTGGATTGGAGAACTGCATGTCAGACAATCTGTTTCCTGCATTTGTTTTTTGACATTTGTGTGCTTATCCGATGATACCATATTGGAGCAGTTACTGTATAGTAGTTAAATAAACTATTATTCTGTTAAGTTTTCCAACAGAATTAAGTTTAGCAAGTTCCTCTTCCTTTTGTTGTCTTTTATCGACAGTCTTCGAATAAATTGAGTTTTGCTTAATGTCGAATATTTCGACAAAGTAAATTCTATCTCAAACACAGCACCTCACATTTACCAGCGGAATGGGCCGAGCTGGAGGAGTGATAATCATGTCAGGAATTATATCGGATACCCAACCCACCTCTGAGATCCAGCCCGGACCCGTACAAGCCCAGATGAGGTACCTCCTCAACATAAAGCACTGCGTAGACCAGGCTAGTGTACTGCTCAGCAATCAGTTCAGGATCGAACACTGTTTAGAGCTCACATGTTCACTACTTCTGTGTCCAACAGTGCACTGATCAATAAACTTGGACTCGATGATCTGTCCACCACAGGGCGCTGTGCAGAACACACACAGGCATTGTTCTATACACACGGACTGGATATCTTTGCAGCATGGGGAGCTGTGCAGTGAATAGCAGTGAATTTATCTTTTAATCTGGAACAGTTACCTTCCCAGCATACGCAGCTGTGTGCACCAATCGCTGAATTGCTATGTAACACTATGATAGATCACTGCCCAGCGTGGGGAAACTTGTAGCTCATGCTGGAAGTGACAGGATGTGCAGCACCTCTCCATTTACAGCTCCATATCTCCATTGTGGCATGACACAGGAGTGCTGTGGGTGTGAAATTCACTGCCAGACAGAGATGGCGGGGGAATCAGTTTAAATACCAACAAATGGGAGGAACTTGGTTAAAAGAGAGGGGGAGATTAAGAGAGAATTTCAGAGAAGGATCTGATGGTAGGATTAAAAATTGTGAAATGAGAACATTTCGATAGCATCTTGCAATATAAGCCACTGTTTCTAGGAATGATGGGTGAGCAGGATATTGGTGTAAGTTCAGTTGATTGAGAGTTTTGGATAAGCAATTGTCCTGCAGCGTTGTAACTGGGAGTAGGATCAGCAGAATCTTCGACTCATTGGGCTGAATCGTACAATAATTTGTCTCAGTGCCATTTTCATTGAATGTGACTGAAGGAAAATCTGCACGAGGCAGAGCTAGTTTCCTGGTGTTATCTTATCGAACACAACTGATTAACTACCCATTCCACCCCATGGTGTCCCTCTCATTTAACGCCAGCCCGATTTTCCCACCCCATTATGGCTGGCAGTGCTCACTATCGCCCGGATGCCCATGGATATTCATTGATCCCTGGTACTGCTGCCATTATTAAAAGGCCAATGGGCACACGGTTGAGCTTTCTCAGTTTGGAGCTGCCCTGCACAGTTTATCCGAGCATGGCAGATAAGGGAAAATTACACCACAGCTTGTTGACAGTGGCACGTAGGTCCTGGTGATTGTTCTAGTACGGAGGGGGACCATTCTCTTCCCAGAGCATGTTCTGAGCACACCACCCAGCTCAGTGCAGTATCTGCGGTCCGAAGAAAAGTCCAGCAATACAGGAAAAGCATCAATAACCTTCCCCGTTCTGTCAGGATAAGCGTGACCGTATTCTCTCTACTCTCTCACACTCATTGTATATCTGTTAGCGCCTTCCCCAGAAAAAGGCTCCAACACTCTCACCACTGCAATGCAGCACTCTCTCTCTCTCTCTCTCTCTCTCTCACACCTATGCAATACCCCACATGGTTATAAAATGTTCTGATGAGTGCACTTTCTAGAATTCTCTGGATGATGTCGGTTGTACAATGTTCCAGATAATTTTCTAAATAATTCAACTTCAGCAAAATGTTCATCCCCCAGCATGTAACGCATCAGAGGAAGGAGTAGAGTTTTACTTTTTTTATATATCACTCCGGATGAAAGTGCATCATGAGGCCATTAAGCCTCTCAAATATGCTCGACTATTCAGACAAAGGGAGCACCTAAACACTTGAAGACTCACTCTCTTCTTGAAGACAGGCGCCACTTTGGAGTTTCGCCAGTTTCACTGGAACACTCCTGTAATCCCGAGAGGTATGGAATATTTCACACAGTGCCGCCAGTCACTCTGTAACCACTTCTATTAAAACAAGCTATGAATTGATGATGAGCTGTTTACCTTTGGTCTTTTCTGTTTGAGAAAAGCTTTGTTCATTTTGTTAGAGACAGTACAAAACTTTCAATTTTGTTTATAATATTGGAACTCTTCGTGCCTTCCCCTGTGAGGAACGATGTAAAATACTGTTTTAAATTCTCTGCCTGTTCCCTGAAACCAGTTCCCCAGTCACATCCTCCAGGTATCCTACATATACTTTCCTGCCTTCCTTCAAAGGGTCACACACACATCATGAATGTTTTTTATTCGATATCGGAAAACTTTTGCGGCTAGTTTCTTTTCATATTTCTTGACAGTTTTGAAATGTTTGTTCTTTGTATTTTGTTTTATACCATCTGCTTCTTGTTGCAAAAGTAAACTTCACAAATATGGCCGACGCTCGAGCTCACCAATCTGAATTCTTTAGTTTGTGATTGATCAGTATCCTTCAAGGCCTTTATGCATCAAGGGTGGTTCATCTTCACATCTTCATATCATCTTCTTTTTCACCAGAGCCAAACATTACTGAGAGTTATTAATCAGTACCTGCTTAAATGTTCCCACACCTTCACCCTCCCAACCCCACCCCCACCCCCACATACACACATATCTGATGACCTTCATCTGTGTCTATTTTCACACTCCGTGTTTGACCAGGTAGAAGACATAAATCTGCATTTGAAATGCCTGGCTCTTTTCAATCATTCAGGGGGAACCTAAGTTTGGGGCTGAACACATGATCAACGGAGGGTGACTTCATTCTCCCAGTTTCCCTGTCTCTGTCATTTCTGTTCGATGATGACACGTTCCTTTGGGAAGCTTCCTACATGTCATCCTTTTCTCTCAAACGAGAAATCCCCTTAAATCTGATGGATTGAGCTTTCAGCTGTGTCTGTCCCATCTCCCTCACTTCTGCCCTCACTCTGTCCCCTTCTTCCCAGAACAATGATAGTTCTCCTCTTGTCCTCACTTCCTGCTGCACTAGAATCTGCATTCACAGAATCATCCTCCGCCACTTCCATCACCTCCAGCAGGACAGCACCATCAAACACATCTTCCCCTCCCGTCCACTGTCAGAAATTCACAGGGACCATTCCTTCTGTGGCACGCTCCATTACCCAGAACATTTCCCCTCACCCCCATGGCACCTTCCCATGTAAACGCAGAAGCTGCAACTTTTGCCAATTCATCTCTTCCCTCTTCACTGTCCAAGGCTCTAAACACACCTTCCAGGTGTAGCAGCATTTCACTTTTACGCTTTCAATCCAATCTCCTGTCATTGCCGCTCACAATGCAGTCTCCTTTACATTACTGAGCTAAACAGAAACTGCTTTGATGAACATCTCCACTCTGTCTGTAGGAATGACCCTGACGTTCTGATTGCTCCCCATTTCAATTACCTACATTGCTCTCAAGATAATGAGAATTCTTTGAGGAGGTAACGACGGGTTGGACCAGAGAGAGTTACTGATCTGAACTTCCAGAAAGCCTCTGATGTGGTACCCCACAGGAGGCTGCAGAGTAAGATTCGGACCCATGGTGTCAAAGGACAGGTACTAGCATGGATAAAAGGTTGGCTTTCTTACAGGATGCAGAGTGAGGATAAAATTGTCTCTCTCAGGATGGCAGCCGGTGACTAGCAGTATTCCACAAGTCCGTGTTTGGATCACAAAATTTCACTTTATAGGTTAATGATCTGAGTGGCGGTACAGAAGGCATTCTGGTCACGTTTGCAGATGAAGCAAAGATAGGTAGAGGGGCACCTAATATTGAGGAGGTAGGGAGCCTACACTAAGATTTCGACAGTTGAGGTGAGTGGGAAAAGGAGCAGCAGATGGAATACAATGTGGGAGAGTGTGAGGTCATGCACTTTCTTATGAAGAATATAGGCATGGACTATTTACTAAATGGGAAAAAAAATCACAAATCTGAGTAACAAAGGGACTTGGGATTCCAAGCGCAGGATTCACCTTAGATAAACTTGCTGGTTGAGTCAGTAGTTAAGAAGGCAGATACAATGTTGTCATTCATCTTGAGAGGAGTAGGATGTAATGCTGGGGATTCTGAGGCTTTCTATGGCTCTAATCAGTATTTTGTGCCTCATACCTCAGGAAGGATGTATTAGACTTGGTGTATGTCAAGAGAAGGTTCACCAGAAATGAGAAGCTTAACACATGAGGAACATCGGAGAACTCTGGGATTTTACTCGATGGAGATTAGAAGGATGAGGGCCGATCTAATTGAAACTTACGGAATATTGAATGACCTGGATACAGACAAAATTGGGAGGACGTTGGCACTGGCAGGAGGACACAGGCGTAGAGAAAAGGGAAAACCCATTAGAACGGAGAAAAGATGATACGTCTTTAGCCACAGAGTGGTGGAATTGTGGAATTCCTTACCACAGAAGGCTGTGGAAACCAGATCATTTGGCACCAACGATATAGCCAGGAAAGGGAGTGAGGATCTGAAAAGTGACTCCAGAGAGTTAGTTTGGAAGCTGAAGAGCAGGACGAGTAGAGTAGTGATCTCAGGTTTGCTACCAGTGGCACGAGCTAGTGAGATGAGGAATAGTCAGCGAATGCAGCTTCACACGTGACTTCGAGGGTGGCGCAGGAGGGAGGGCTTCAGTTACCTAGACCATCGGTATACCTTCTGGTTAAGGTGGGAACTATACACGAAAGACGGGTTGCACCTGAACTGGAGGGGCACAAATGTCCTGTTTGGGAGGTATGGTCGTGTGGTTCAGGCCGGTTTAAATGAGTTTGGCAGGAGTGTCGGAATAAGACCACATGTCTGAGAGGGGGTTAGTTGCAGACAGGACAGTGACAGGATATATTTAATCTTTCAGGAAGGTTTCTCACGCGATGAAACAAAGGGATAAGTTGAAATGTGTCTACTTTAATGCAAGGAATGTCTGAAGTAAGAGTGACAAACTTAGAGCATGGATCAGTACTTGGGGCTACGATGTCGTGGCCATAACAGAGATGCAGGTTTCACAGGGGCAGGGATGGTTGCTTGATGTTCCAGGGTTTAAAACGTTTAAAAATGTTTCGGGGCGGCACAGTGTCTCAATTGTTAGTACTGCTGCCTCACAGCGCCAGAGACTCGGGTTCAATTCCCAACTGAGGGCACTGTCTGTGTGGAGTTTGCAAATATTCCCCGTGGGTGTGTTCCGGTTCCCTTCCATAATCCAAAGATGTGCAGTTTTGGTAAATTGGCCATGCTAAACTGCCTATAGTGTTAGATGAAGGGGTAAATGTAGGGGAGTGGTTCTGGGTGGGTTGCTCTATGGAGGGTTGGTGTGGACTTGTTGGGCCGTAGGGCCTGTTTCCACACTGAAAGTAATCTAATTTTATCTAAAAAAGAACAGGATGGGTGGAAAATGAGGAAAGGGTGTAACATTGCTCATCAGAGAGTGCGTCACAGCTACAGAAATGAAGGTTTGTCTCCTGAGTCAGTATGGGTGGAATTTAGGAACAGCAAGGGAACAGTCACGGCATTTGGGGGTTTTCTACAGATCACCTAATAGCAGTAGAGAGATTGAAGTTTTCATAGGCGGGCAGATTCTAGAAAAATGCAAACGTAGCAGGGTTATTGTTATGGGTGATTTCAAGTTTTCCAATATCGACTGGAACCTCCTAAGTGCAGATGGTGTGGATGAAGCCGTTTTTGTCAGGTGTGTTCAAGACCGTTTCCTTGCTCAGTATGTAGATAGACCGACGAGGGGAGCGGCAATTTTGGATTTGGTGCTCAGCAACGAGCCAGGACAGGTGTCAGAACTCACGGTGGGAGAGCACTTTGTCGAAAGTGATCACAACTGCCTCTCATGTAGCACAGTCTGCGAGAGAGAAAGGTGCAGTTTCCGAGGGAAGATGTTTAATTGTGGAAAAGGAAATTATGACGCTATCAGACAGGAGTTGGGAAGTACAGACTGGGAGCAATTGTTCCACAGAAAGAGCACAGCAGATATGTGGAGACTGTTTAAGGAGCAGTTGTTGCGAGTGATACACAAATTTGTTCCTCTGAGACAGGTAAGAAGGGGTAAGATTAAGGAACATTGGATGATGAGAACAGAGAAACTTCTCGACAAAAAGAAGCAGGCAGCTTACGGAAGATGGAGGAAGCAAGAATCTAGCACATCTTTAGAGGATTACAGTCTTGTTAGAAAGGAGCTCATAAATGGAACGAGGCGAGCCATGATGGGGCACGAGAAAAGGCTTGGCAAGAAGTATTAGAGAGAATCCAAAAGCATTTTTCTCATACGTGAGGAATAAGGGAATAATCAGGGAGAAGGTAAGGCCGATCAGGGATAGCGTAGGGAACTTCTGCATGGAGTCTGAGCAGATAGGGGAAGCCCTAAATGAGTTTTTTGCTTCGATTTTCACCAAGCAAAGAGAACGTGTTGTAAATGAAAGCTTAGAGTAGCTGGGCCTGATCAGTCTTGACCAGGTCAAGATTGATGAATTTGATGTGCTAGCAATTTTGGAAAACATTGAGATGGATACGTCCCCAGGGCCAGACCAGATTTATCCTACACTGCTCCGGGAAGCAAGAAAGGAGGTTTTAAAGTCACTCGTGATGATATTTGCCTCCTCACTCTCCACTGGAGTCGTACCGGAGGATTGGAAGGAGGCGAAAGTTGTTCCTTATTTCAAGAATGGTAATAGGGAAATCCCTGGCAATTAGAGACCAGTCAGTCTTATGTCTGTGGTCAGCAAAGTTTGGAAAAAGTTCCGAGGGATAGGATTTATGACTATCTGGCAAAGCATAGTGTGACTAAAGGCAGTCAGCATGGCTTTGTGAGAGGCAGTCGTTCCTCACAAATCTTCTTGATTTCTTTGGGGTGTCAAGACAGGTTGACTACGGTCAAGCAGTGGATGTGGTGCATGTTGACTTTAGCAAGGTATTTGAGAGGGTTCCCCATTGATGGCTCATTCATAAAGTCTGGAACGATGGGATACAGGGAGATTAGGCTATCTGGATTCAGACGTGGCTGGCTGGCTGAAGGAAGACAGTGGTTGTAGATGGAAAGTATTCTGATTGGAGGACAGTGTTGAGAGGGATCCAACAGGGCTACGTTCTTGGGCCTCAGACCTTTGTAGTTTTTATACATGACTTGAATGAGGAGGTTATGTGGTGGGTTAGTAAATTTGCTGATGACATAACGGTTGGAGGTGTCGTCAATAGTATAGGGGTCTTCTGTAGGCTGCAGCGCGACATAGACAGGATGCAGAGCTGGGCTGAGAAATGGCAGATGTAGTTCCACCTGGATAAATGCGAAGTGATGCATTTTGGAAGGTCAAATTCGAATCCTGAATATAGCATTAAATACAGGATTCTTGGCAGTGTGGTGGAACTAGAGGGATCTGGCTGCACAAGTGCACAGATCCTTTCAAAGTTGCCAACCACGTGGATAGGGTGTCAAGAAAGTATATGATGTTTCGGCTTTCATTAACAGCGGAATCGAGTTTAAGAACCGCAAAGTTTTGCTGCAGCACAACCTGTCCTTGGTGAGACCACACTTTGAATATAGTGTCCAGTTGTGGACGCCCTGCTATAGGAAAGATAAAGAGGCCTTGGAGAGGGTGCAAAGAAGGTTTACCACGATGCTGCCTGGACTGGAAGGCTTGCTTTATGAAGAAAGTTTGAACAAGCTTGGACCTTTCTCTCTGGAGAGAAGGAGGAGAGAGGAGATCTGATCGAGGTGTACAAAATAATGAGAGGAATAGATAGAGTCAACATCCAGAGACTTTTCCCCAGGGCAGCATTGACTAGTACGTGAAGTCATAGTTTGAAAATATTAGGAGGAAGGTAAAAGAGAGATGTCAGATGTAGGTAGGTTCTTTACGCAGAGAGTTGTGAATGCATGGAATGCATTGCCAGAGGTGGTGGTGGAAGCAGAGTCATTGGGGACATTAATGTGACTTTTGGACATGCACATGGATAGCAGTGAGTTGAGGGGTGCGTAGCTTTCAGCTTCCTGTCACAGTTCCAAGTTGTGCAGGTTAGGTGAACTGGCCATGCTGAATTGCCGATTGTGTTCAGGGATGTTGATGTTAGATGTAATACTCTTTGCAGGGTCAGTATAAACCTGTTGGGCTGAAGGGCCTGTTTCCACACTGTAGGGATTCTAAGAAAATGCAGGCTGCTGCAATATTCAAATGAAGCACAACCCAAGCTCGAGTAACACCTCACTTTACACTTTGGTACGTTACAGTCTGTAGGAGTTAATATTCAATTCCATAAATTCACTTGCTGAACCCATTATGGCTGTTCTCCCTTTTCCATACACTCTCCCTCCTGGGCTCCCTAAGTTCGTGTCTTGTTTATGTTGCATTCTACAGAGAAAATCAATTTCTAATATTTACACGTTAATTTACACATTTATATATCTGTGTCTCTTTCACCACAATTTAAAGCCCATTTGTCTTTCGCACTGGGCCTCCAAATACTTATTCCCACCTCTGCCAAGATACTAAAACGCTCGTCTTTCAATCCTTTACACGTTTGAAGAAGATTTACACTGGACTTGAAAGATTAACATTGTTTCTCTGACTCACTGATTTCCTTCAAAAATGAAAAGTTACAGAACACATTTTCAATTTAGCAAAGATCATTGGATACAGGAAATCTGAAACAAAACCAAAAATTGTTGGACTTACTGGATGCTTTGAGGAACAGAGACCGAACCCGAAAGATTACCTCTGCTTTCATTCCACAGATGCTGTCAGACTTTTCAGTGTCTTCAGCAATTTCTGTTTTTGAACAACTTTCAAACATGTGTGTCAAAGCTGCTCACACGTCTCTGTCCAACAGGGAGCGCCATACACCGGGAAGTGAATGATAACGCAAGGTATACAAACTCTTCTGTTCTGAAACTACATAAGGCTGGAATCACCGACACGACAGAGTCTTCATCATGGTTATGGAGAGAAACCGAGGGAAACACATTCGCTTTAAACAGAAGATGGCATTACTCGAGGGGGAAAGATTCAGATAAAAACGTTAAATGCTTTTGAGGAATGTACAAATTCGAGGCATGGCATCATGGAGAGACCCTAACAGGATAAGAATTTTTCAAAAAGGAAGCGTTTCCTCATCAGAAACCGGGATAGGGCACTGTGTACAGGGGAGAAGGGTGACCGGGTCCCCGTGCGAATTGAGGACAGGCAGCAGAAGTATTGCTGATATTGCTGCTCAAACTGGACATTCATGTGATGCTGCAAGTCATAGCAACTGTAGTAGCAGCAGCAGCAGAATTATATTCAACAACAATATAATCTCTCAGTCTACCATTACCATAAAGCCGATCTCCGAATCAGGGATGAGTGTGGGTGAACATGCCATGTCAGAACAGTGTGTACCTAAACCTGATGACAACCCATTCAAGCTACCGCACTTACTGCTTACATTAACAAACAGAAGAACTAACATCTGAGCGAGAGGGCGGAATGACTCCAAGACTGTGGCCACTTCTTTCAAAACCAGCTATGAATTACTGCTGACCTGTCTACTCTTACTCTTATCTGTTAGAAAAATCCTTTTTCCTTTTGTTAGAGACGGTTCAAGAACTTCCCTCATTTTACCATTTTGTTTACACCATTGAAATACTTACTGTGCTTTCCCCTGTGAGGAAAGATGTAAAACACGGGTTTAAGTTATCTGTCTGCTCCCTATGGGCAATTATTCAGTCACACCCTCCAATTAACATCAGTATACTTTCTTGACTTAATTTCACCTAAGGTCACACACTCATCTTGAACTTTTTTTATATGCTCGGAAAAGCTCGTTCTGCTTGTTTTTTGTATTTCTTGCCAATTGACTACACCATATGACTTTTCTCTTTTCGTCCCTTTCTAGATTCATAGTCATATAGCGCAAAAAAGAACCCTTGGTCCAACTTGTCCATGCTGACCAGATTTTCCAAAGTAAACTAGTCCCATCTGATTACATTTTGTACATATGCCTCTAAACTTTTCCCATTCATATGTTTGTCCGAATGAGTTTTAAATGTTATAGCTGTGCTTGCATCTCCCACTCTTCCTCTGACAACTCATTCCATATACACACATCACCCTCTGTGTGAAAACATTGACGCTTCGTCCATTTCAAATATTCCCTCTTTCACCTTAAACCTATTCCTTCTATGGTTGAATTCCCCCATTTCGCGGAAAATCCCTTGGTTATTCACTCTATTCATACCTCTCATGATTTTATAAATTTCTACAATGTCATCCCTCAACGTCCTACACGCTATCTGACACTAACTTTATGAACAAGCATTTAAAGATAAATACTGCAAATTTGAAACAGTATTCAAATGACAGATAAATAACACTCAACACAAGCTTCGTAGTGTGATTTGTTTTCCTCCATGTTACCACACTAAGGCAACAGGAACCTCTTACGAGTACCAATAAGAGGTCAAACACCTGAATTGCTTTGTCCAATCGTGTGATGATCTCTAAAGTGAAAGCGCATCTCTGGCCTGAACCATACAAGAAGGGGAATTCTTGTACCACACGGTCAGAGTGCAGCTCCCTTTCGCAGAGTGAGATGAAGGCTGAGTATACTTTTTGAAATTTGGATCACAGTGTGAATTCAGTGCAAAGGGGGAGAGGTGTTTTCAATAAGGTTTACGCCAAGAAGGAAACTTTCCGGAATGAGATGTGAGTGGGAGGTGTAAAACAACATGAATGGAGAGGCCGAGCCACACTGAGACCAAAGGTAAAGTGGCAGGACAAAACACAGCTTGATGCTACAGCAGAGTAGGTAGACTTGATCAGAGAGTTTCAGGTGAAATGGATAGGGACCATAATGTGAGAGAATGTTCTCCGTAATTTGAGAAGAAGAACCTGGAATCAGGAAGGGGAGACGAGCAGGGAAGAGGATGGAGCAGCAATGGCAGTGTTTTCGGGTGGGGGGGCGCAGGACGGGGTAAATCAGGAAGCACAGCTGAAATTCATGCTTAACATCAGCTTATGGTCCCTGAAATAAACATTATAAATCTGGCCCTCCACTAATGCTCATCAATAGTATTCTTGAGAGCTTTTGTGAACGATGGTGTTTCACATGCTTATGGAGTTCTTCTTTTGAACAGAAACAATAATTACTGAGCGGTTCAGGATATCTGCTTGAATGTCTGCTCATGTATCCTCACTGACCTTCCTCTGGGTCTATTTTCAAAATCGGCTGCAGACTAGATGTGAGGCAGAAATTAGTACATAAGGAGGGAAGGAGCGCAGTCAGCACATCGAGATATTAAACAGGAACACCGGAGCCAAGTCCGGTCCTTGAGCTCCTTCCAGATGACCAGGAGGTGGCCATTCAGCATATCGAACCACGTGTACAGAAATAGGAAGATGTTTTTGATGCCCCAACGTAACAAAGAGTGAAGCAGAGCCTAAACAGATAGACTGTTCTATGTTGTTCCTCCTGGTGCTTTACTCGTGGTACATATGTGTCACTTTAAATTGGTTTGCTGAACGTGAGAAGGAAAAGTGAATGATTTGTGCCAAGTCTCAAGGAAATGCCTTCTAGAACATAGAACATAGAAAGATACAGCGCAGTACAGGCCCTTCGGCCCTCGATGTTGCGCCGACCGAATCCTACCTAACCTACACTAGCCCAATAACTTCCAAATGCCTATCCAATGCCCGCTTAAATGACCATAAAGAAGGAGAGTTCACCACTGCTACTGGCAGGGCATTCCATGAACTCACAACCCGCTGTGTAAAGAATCTACCCCTAACATCTGTCCTATACCTACCACCCCTTAATTTAAAGCTGTGTCCCCTAGTAACACCTGACTCCATTAGCGGTAAAAGGTTCTCAGTGTCGACCCTATCTAAACCCCTAATCATCTTATACACCTCTATCAAATCTCCCCTAAACCTTCTCTTCTCCAATGAGAACAGCCCCAAGTGCCTCAGCCTTTCCTCATAAGATTTTCCTACCATTCCAGGCAACATCCTGGTAAACCTCCTCTGCACTCGTTCCAATGCCTCCACATCCTTCCTATAGTATGGCGACCAAAACTGCACACAATACTCCAGATGAGGCCGCACCAGAATCTTATACAGTTGCAACATGACCTCAGGACTCCGGAACTCAATTCCTCTATCAATAAAGCCCAGTACACCATATGCCTTCCTCACAGCACTATTTACCTGGGTGGCAACTTTCAGAGATCTGTGTACATGGACACCAAGATCCCTCTGCTCATCCACACTACCAAGTAGCCTACCATTAGCCCAGTAATCCATATTCTTGTTACTCTTACCAATGTGAATGACTTCACACTTAGCTACATTGAATTCCATTTGCCACATTTCCGCCCAGCTCTGCAACTTATCTATATCCCGCTGTAACCTACCACTTCCTTCCTCACTATCCACAACTCCACCGACTTTTGTGTCATCCGCAAACTTGCTTACCCAGCTTTCAAGCCCTTCCTCTAGATCATTTATAAAGATAACAAAAAGCAATGGTCCCAAAACAGATCCTTGTGGTACACCGCTAGTAACTGCACTCCAAGATGAACATAGTCCATCAACTACTACACTCTGTCTCCTTCCAGCCAGCCAATTCCTAATCCAAACCTCTAATGTATCCTCAATGCCATACCTCCGAAGTTTTAGCATTAGCCTACCATGGGGAACCTTATCGAACGCCTTACTAAAATCCATATACACAACATCTACTGCTTTACCCTCGTCCACTTCCTTAGTCACCTTCTCAAATAACTCAATAAGGTTTGTGAGGCACGACCTGCCCTTCACAAAACCATGCTGGCTATCCTTGATCACGTTATTCCTATCCAGATGTTCATAAATCTTATCCCTTACCATTCTCTCTAAGACTTTGCCCACCACTGAAGTCAGACTCACTGGCCTATAGTTACTAGGGCTATCCCTACTCCCTTTCTTGAACAAGGGGACCACATTCGCTATCCTCCAGTCCTCTGGTACTATTCCCGTTGACAATGACGACATAAAAATCCAGGCCAATGGCTCTGCTATCTCCTCCCTAGCTTCCCATAGAATCCTAGGGTAAATGCCATCAGGCCCAGGAGACTTATCTATTTTCATCCTCTCCAATATTCCCAGAACCTCTTCCCTGCATATTTCCAGGCCATCCATTCTAATCATTTGTGACTCCGTATTCACATCAGCAACAGTGTCCTGTTCCTGAGTGAATACTGATGAAAAGTATTGATTTAGTGTCTCTCCAATCTCCTCCGCCTCCACACACAACTTCCCACTACTATCCTTGGCTGCACCGATACCTACCCTAGTCATCCTTTTATTCCTGACATTCCTCCCACAGTCCAAAGATGTGCGGGTCAGGTGAATTGGCCAAGCTAAATTGCCCGCAGTGTTAGGTAAGGGGTAAATGTGGGGGTATGGGTGGGTTGCGCTTCGGCGGGTCGGTGTGGACTTGTTGGGCCGAGGGGCCTGTTTCCACACTGTAAGTCTAATCTAATACCTATAGAAAGCCTTTGGGTTTTCCCTAATCCTACCAGATAAAGACTTTTCATGTCCCCTTCTTGCTTCTCTTAGCTCTCTCTTTAGATCCTTCCTGGCTACCTTATAACTCTCTATCGCCCCAACTGAACCGAGAAGACATCCGGACATCTATCTCCGAGAAGACATTATTGCACTCCTATAGAAGTTAGAAGCTGATGGGAATGGCGAACAATTTCAGGAGTAAGGCATTAAAGCTACTGGTAGATTTATGAACAGTGCAGAGACACACATCAACTGCACATTTAGACGGTGAGAATTCATTCAGAGCCTGGAGCTCCCTCTCAATCAACATGGGGTCTCCACACTGGTACGTGTGCTACTTGGAATTACATATCATGGGGAAAATGCAATTTTTCACAAATCACCATCTTTTTTTCTGGTCATAATAAATGTTAGTCCATCATCCTCAAGTTTAAATGTAATCGCTTGTTATTCTCTCGCTGTGCTACGTATTTCGCTGGATTATACTCTCATATCTTTTATCAGTCAATTATCGTTTACACAATGCAATTCAATAATTTGTTTGCAAAGGTGCAAACATCTAATTGCACAGTTTGTATGCCTTTTCTTTCTTAGATTTTTTTGTAGCCTTAGCCCAAAAGTAAATGTTTTGTTTACTGAACAGCTTTGGCCAACTGTCTGTGTGGCGTTTGCACATTGTCCCCGTGTCTGCGTGGGCGGGTGCTACGGTTTCCTCCCACAGTTCAAAGATATGCAGGTTAGGTGAATTGGCCATGCTAAATTGCCCATAGTGTCAGGGATTAATAGAGGGTAGGGGAATGGGTCTGGGTGGATTACTGTTCGGAAGTTCGTTGTGGATCTGTTGGGCCGAAGGGCCTGTTTCCATACTGTAAGTAATCTAAAAAAAAGGTAACCTGTTTATCCGGATTCAAGGGTCAGACACAGAATGTATTTTTAATGGGCTAAGAAACAGAAAGGAATAGAAGACAGTGACTGTGGAGACTGATGAGGAGTAAAGTGACATCCCCCCAGTCCCCAATGTCTTCTTGACAGACAGAATAACATCAGATGTAGAGAAAGAAACAGAATATATTCGGAAGAAGGATTTGCAAGTGACAGTGTAAATAAAACAGGATAATTTGAAATGGAATGGCCGAATAACGATTGATCAGTGTATGTGTGTGTGTGTGTGTGTGAGAGAGAGAGAGAGCCTCTGTGTCTGTGAGAGTGTGTGAGTGTGTCTGTGTGAGGGCGTGTGTGTCTGTGTGTGTCTGTGTGTGTGAGTGAGTGTGTGTGCCTGTGTGTGTATGAGTGCGTGTGCGTGTGCTTGTGTCTCTGTGTGTGAGTGTGTGTGGGTGTCTGTATGTGTGTCTCTGTGTGTGAGTGTGAATCTGTGTGTGTGGGTGTCTGTGTGTGTGTGTGTGTGGGTGTCTGTATGTGTTTGTCTGTTTGTTTGAGTGAGTGTGTCTGTGTGTGCGTGTGTGCGTGCGCGCGCATGCATGCAGATACATAAGACTGTTCATATGTGTGCACCATATCCAGAATGAACAAGAGATACATAGTTAACAAAAATGATGCACGTGATGTACAAAATTCATAAAACGTTAACATGTTATTTAGTCTTCAGCTGAGATGTTATGTTCCCCTTCTTTTAACGTACCCTCTACCTCCTGCCTCTTCCTTGCATTCCCAGACCTAATCTCTAATTCTTGTCAGGATATATGTTATAAATTCCTGCTTCTTGTGTTCCAATTTATTTCAGTTAAACAATTTTCTACCGGGAAACATATACATTGGCCTGCTGGGTTCTGTCAACAACTGTTGCCTGTCATAATGCTGGAGATCAAAGTTCTGGTATCAGACCGACATTTCAACATATAATTCTGTTTGCACATACACTGTACAAAGGACCACAACACACAGGAATTGTCAAACTAAATACAGAAATACATCTACATATGTCAGTCATGTAGACTTCTCTGTTTTTATATCTCCATGTCGAAATTCTCTCTCTATCTGTCCCTCGATTTCTCTTTTAATCTAATTGATACATCGTCCAATCGTTCTTTCTGTCCTATGCCTCAGACTTCCCTCCTTCTGTTTACAGCTATTGCTCACTTTTGGTTGTGATGTCTTATAATTGAGTAATGTAACTACAGGTCATGAGGGAGCAGTTGGCCAGAGTTAGTTGGAAGGGAAGCTGAGCACGGGAAGATGGTGAAACAGCAATGACAGAGGTTTCAGGAGATAATTCAGCAGCACATCAGAAATTGACCTCCAAGTAAGAGGAACAATATTCAGCAGAAGACAAGTCAGCCGTGCGTGATAACGAATTCAGGGACAGCATAAAACAAAAGAAAATGCACACAATGTTGTGAAGATTATTAGGAATCCAAAAGATTAGGAAGTCTACAAACTCGAGCATGGATAACTAATAACAGCAAATGGGAGGAGAGGGTGAAATATAATATTACGCTTCTTAATCCTGTAAAATAATAACGAAACCGATTTTGAGATATATAACAAGGAAGACAGGGAGTAAAAAACAAACAAAGGACTTTTGGAAAATGAGGCTTGAGTATTTATGGGAAGCAATGGAATGGGAGAGGAATTGAACAGATACATTACATCAGTCTTCACGGTGGAAGACACCAGTAAAATGCCAGACTTCAAGACAGTCAGGGTATAGAAGTGAGTATACTGACCTCAGTAAGGAGGAGGTGCTGGGGAAGGTGAAGTTGAATCAATCAGCGAGACCAGTTGGTCTCGTAGTGACACGGAGGGCGATTGTTGTGGCATTGTTGGTGATCTTTCAGTAAACGTTGGAGTAAGGGAGGACTGGTAAATGTAACCTCCCCGATTAAGGAGAGAGGGACAAGAAGACAGGAAATGTTAGAAGGACTTATTGGATCTTTGGGTTTATGAAAAGATGTGTGGAGTATAAGAACAAGGAAGTTGTGAAGTATATTGGAAATGGTGTGATTAAGCTACAGCATAACAAGAGTTACGTTTACAATGCCATTGTGAATAGCAGAGATGAAAGTCCGGATAAAACAAAGGAAATCAGTTCGATGCGGACAGGAGCATTAGTGACAAAAAGAATGTTTCCTAGATCCTGCAGTGAGAATGTTCAGATAAGATTGTCAGTAAACAGACAAAAATGAATTTGAAAAGCACAATAAAATCTGTTGCTGATAAGGTCTCAACGTGCAACTATGTCACCAATCCATATGAAGCTGAAAAAAAAAGCAAGTGAGACAGCATCCTAGGAACAGGAAAGTCAACGTTTCAGGCTGAAAGAGTTCATCAGGATTGGTGTGAGGGAAGGGGAACCGGGAAGTAAATAGAGGGAGGGGCGTGGAGCTGTTGGAAGAGTAGGTGGAATGGCGATAGGGGGATGCAGGCAGGGAATTATTGTGATTGGTCAGTGGGAAGGATGCAACAGACATACGGATGGGAAGATGGACAACTTTGGTCAGGTCAGGGAAGAGGACATGGGGTAAGGCTATGGGTTGAGAGACTTTGAAGCCAGTGAAGTCAATATTGAGACCATTGAGCTGTAAGGTCTCCAGCTGAAATATCAAGTTGTGTTCTCCAGTTTCTGTTTGGCTTCACTCTGACAGTGGAGGAGACCAAAGATGGACCTGTTGCCGGATGAACACGGGGAGGGGAGTGATTGAAATGGATGACAACTGGAATGCTGCGTTTGTTCAAGCGTGCAGAGAGCAGGTACTACATGAATATGTCCCTGAGTCTCCCTTTGGTTTCCACAACATAGAGGAGACCATGTTGGGAGTTGGTGACGAGCTCGGTGGGCCAGGATCAGGCTCTGTGTGGAGCATTGGTGCTCTTCACGAGACAACCAACTCGACTTTACAGTTACCATTCATTTTAATTTCCACTCTCACTCGCCCAGCGACGTGACCATCCTTAGCCTATCCACTGTCAGAGTAACACCACTTGAGAGATTACCTTTGAAACTGATAGCCCAATGTCCTCAATATTGACTGAAGCTGGTTCAAGAGCCCTCCACCCAGAGCCTTATCCATTGTCCCTTTTCCCTGACCAAACCCACCTGTATCTGTTCCATCCTTCCCACTGAACAATCACAGCAACCTCATACCTGCATATACCTACCACCACTATACCTACACGCCGCCCTTCCATATCCCATCACTCCATTTCTGGGCTCCTCTCCCCTCACCAGTCCTGACGAAAGTTCCAAGATCAAAATATTGCCTTTGCTGCTCCTATAAGTCTGTCTGGTCTGTTGTGTTTATCCAGCTCCAAGTTTATTAACTCTTACCTCCCGCACCTATCGTACTTCCTCCCTCCAAACTGTGGAACTAGGTGGTCTACATATAAGAAGAAATAAATTTGGACATGTGAAAAGAGCGCAGACACATTCATAATATCTTAACAACTCAATACACACCTTCCAGATGAAGCAGCATTTCATTTGTACTCTTTCAATCCAGTATCCTGTCATTGTTGCTCACAATGCAGTCTCCTTTACATTGGGGAGACCAACAGAAACTGTTTTCAGGAACAGTCCCACTCTGTCTGTGGGAATAACCTGACCTTCTCATTGCTTCCCATTTCAATAACGTACCTTGCTGTCATGCTAACATTTCAGTCTTGGGCTTCTCTAATTCTCCAATGAAGCACAACTCAACCTTCAGTAACACCTCACTTTAGACCTTGGTACGTTGTATCCTGAAGGAGTTTTTATTCAATTCCATACTTCCACAACCTGACCGCAGTATGGCTGTTCTCCATTCTTCGCACATTCTTTCTCCTGGTCTCCCAATGAACTTGCCGTGTTTGTGAATCATTTGTCTTGCACTTAATTAAGATGCTGCCAGATCTGTTGTGTTTCTCCAGAAATGAGAAAGCACATTTGCAATTAACCAAATAACTCTGGATACTTGAAATCTGAAACGAGAACAAAAAAGAAACTGCGAGCCTTGAATAATGCTCACTGCACCCAAATGATTAAGTCTGCTTTCACTACACGGATGCTGCCAGACCTGCTTAATTTCTATAGCAATTTCTGCTTTTCACCACGTTTCAAAGACATGTGTCAACTTGGCTCGAACGCTCTGTTCACCCTTTAGCGTCATATGCCTGGCAGTGAAAGACACAATTTCCGTGTCTCTGAAATGGCGTAAAGCTGGCATCACTGACACTACAGAGTTCTTACTGTTAGTCAGGGAGAGAAACAGAGTGACATGCATTCACTCTAAACACAGAAGGTAGCGCATACTGGAAAGAACATAGAAAGAATATAGACCATAGAAAAATACAGCGCAGTACAGGCCCTTCGGCCCTCGATGTTGCGCCGATCCAAGCCCACCTAACCTACGCTAGCCCACTTTCCTCCATATGCCTATAAAATGCCCGTTTAAATGGCCGTAAAGAGAGAGAGTCCACCACTGTTACTGGCATGGCATTCCATGAACTCACGACTCGCTTAATAAAGAATCTACCCCTAACATCAGTCCTATACCTACCACCCCTTGATTTAAAGCTATGCCCCCTCGTAATATCTGACTCCATACGTGGAAAAAAGTTCTCATGGTCAACCTTATCTGAACCCCTAATCATCTTGTACACCTCTATCAAGTCACCTCTCAACCTTCTTTTCTCCAATGACAACAGCCCAAGTGCCTCAGCCTTTCCTGAGGATTCAGATGATTATGTTAAAGGGTATTGGGCAATGAGACAAATTGTAAGTGTGATACCATGGAGAGACCCTCAGTAGAATGAGAATATAAAATTGGAAGTGTGCCACATCAGAAACCAGCGTAGGTCACTGAGTACATGACTGATGGGTGACTGGGACTTGGTGTGAACTGGGGGACAGGGAGCAGGACTGTATTAGAGATATTGCACCTCAACCTGCGTGTTCCATGTGACGCTGTAGACCACAACAGCAACAGAAGCAAAATTATATTCAACCATAATCTGTAACTTTTTGCCTGGGACTATCCCTCAGTCTACCATTACCAATAAACGAATCAATGCTTCAGCGACGAGTGTGGTGAACATGCCAATGCAAAACTATGTGTACCTAAAACTGATGGCAAACAATAAAGCTACCACACTTGACTGTTTACATTCCAAACAGCATGATTACCATCTGATAGGAAGGGCTGAATAATTGCAAGACCAAAAGATCAGTTCGAAGCTCTACAGTCTTGCCACATCCAATCATAAATGGATTAAACAACTCACTGCAGGACAGGGCCCAACACATGTCCCCCTCCTTAATAATGGAAAAGGCAAGCATGTAGTTATTTGCGACATACTCAGCCAGAAGTGTTGAGTCAATGATTTAACTCACCTCGTCAGTATGCCCGCAGAATTACAGATGGCAGTGGAGGGTTGCTTTTCAAACTCAAGGCTTGTGACCAGTGGTATGCTACTCTATGTGACATGAAGAAACCTCTGAACACAGTAGACATGACAAAGGCAATGTACAACAAGTCGTGTCCCTGGGGAAGCTGTTTCATTCCTGTTCCAAATCTGACATCTATCTGGCCATGTAGAAAATTGCACAACTTTGACAACTCCCTTAAGAAGAGAATAATTACAGTATGACCAACATCACCCCCTCCATTCCATCATGACAGTCAAATGGTTGGGTGTTCTTTTTGACAAAGTTGTCAAGCAGCACAGAAATAAACTGCTCAGCGTGGTTTGCGATAGCTCCCTATGTGGCAATGGAAATGTCACTGGATTACTAATCCAGACCAGGCTAATGCTCGGGCAGCTGGTGGGCGTTAATAACAGTAAATAAAATATCGATATCTAAAATCTGGTGTCAGTAATAATGACCTTGAACCCAATGTCAATTGTAAACAGCAATTTGTTTCCCCAATGTACTTTCAAGAAGTGAATCTCACGTGTTTTCCTGGTCTAACCTAAAAGCGACTCCAGACAGAGGTTTCAATGGTCTCTGAAACAGCCAAGCAAGGCATTCAATTGTATCAAACTGCTTCGAGGTTTTAAAGGATAAAACCGGTCAGAACACTGGGCACTAACTCCTGCATCGGAAAATGTAAACACAGGCCTGTCAACCCTACAGAGACCCCCTTCCTAACATCTGAGGGCTTGTGATAACACTGGCAGAGCTTTCCCACAGACTGCATACAAACATTGGGAAAGGAATAGGTAATTCAACACAGTGAGCCTCCCACGTTCTCACCATTCAGTCCTCACTTTGTCCTAATGTAATGGAAGGATGTGATCACAGTTTCCAGAATGCTGAAATGCCGACATTTCGACAGTATCCTGTAACATGAGCCAGTGCTTCATGGAATGATGGGGGAACAGAATATTTGTGTGATTTCAGGAGCGTTTTGGATTAACATTTGTTCTGCAGCTTTGTAAGTGGGAGTTGGGTCAGAACAGACTTCGACCCATTGGGCTGAATCTAACAATAATTTATCTCAGTGGCATTTACATTGAGCGTGACAGAGGGATCGTCTACACGAGGCTGAGCTAGTTTCCTGGTGCTAACTTATCTAATTCACTTCATTAACTACCCATCCCACCCCATGGTGTCCCACTCCTTCAATACCAGCCCGATTCTACCAACCATGATGGCTGGGGGTACTCGCCATCGTCTGGATACCCACGGATATTCCGTGATCCCTGGCATTGGTGCCATCTTTAAAAGGCCAGGGGCACACGGCTGACCTTTCTCAGTTCAGAGCTGCCCTGCACAGTTTACCCCAAGCATGGCAGATAAGAGGCAATTACACCACGGTTTGTCGACAGGGGTATGGAGGTCCTGGTGAATGGGCTAGCACATAGAAGGACCATTCTCTTCCCAGAGGGGGCCACACCACCAGACCTACCGAGCATGGTCTGAGCTCCCCACCCAGCTCAGTGTAGTATCTGCGGTCTGAAGAAATGTCCACCAATACAGGACAAGCATTAATAACTATCCCTGCTCTGTAAGGATAAGGGTCACTGTATTGTCTCTGCTCCCTCACACTCACTGTATTTCTGTGATAGCACCGACCCCGAGCAAGGCTCATGTGCCATCACCCTCACTATTGCGTGCAACACCTTCCCTCTCTCTGTCTCTCTCTGCTTCTCTCAAATCCAGTATACCCACTACATTAAGAACGCTGCATGTGTACAACACTGCGGACAGACCCGGACCAAAAACCTCTTCATTCCGTCGCCCCCCCCCCCCGCCCCCCACCTAGAGCAGTACGATCAGCAGGCTCCACACTCACTCACTCACTCCCTTTCTCCCAATCCAGGAGAAAAAGGCTGGAATAGGACAGGAAGGGCCAAGCCGGGTGGTGGAGTGCCGGACATCTGATCCATTAGACCCTTCCCCCCGCCATGTGGGGAGTACCCTGGTATGAGTCGGAGAGGACGGGGTGCCTCGTGTGGAGGTTCTGAAACATCCATGTCCCACGGACCGAGTAAGGAGCAAGGTTCAGTGAAAGGTAATTCTCACGTTAAACCTGCTGGCAGCTCCGTTCCGTTTCCCCCATCACAACTTAGAAACCTTGGCCCTGATGCCATCTCGCTTTTTTATGGAGCTGGTACAAATAGAATACCCACGGTCTTGGTGGGCAGGAGGGTGGGCTCATAACACATCGTCACCACCACCTCCCAGGAAGGGAGCACGGAGACTCCCTCCTACACTCCTCCTGTAAAAAGCTCAGATACTGAAACTAAGAAAGTTACTGCTCTCCTCACTTGTCCTGACATCTTCAATAATCTGTGCTCAAATACACCCAGGTCCCTCTGCTCCTGCACCCCGTTTATAACTGTACAGCCTGTTTTCCTTCCGTAGTACATCACCTCATAATGTCCTGAGTTGATTGTCGGATGAAATATACCTGAAATCTACAACAAGTTGGCGTTATCCTGTTGTTGTTGTAGTACACTGCCCTCCACATACTTTGCAATTCTTCCAGGTTTGGCGACATCAACAAGCATCGAAGTTGTCATAGTGTCAGACTCCAGTCAAAATAACTGAAAGAGAATGTGGCGCTGCAAAAGTAGAGCAAGTCAGAAAGTAATGACTGCAGATGTTGGTCATCAAAGCCGACAGTGTGCTGCTGGAAAAGCAAAGCACGCCAGGATAGAATTCCGATTACAGACAGGACTGATGAAGGTCTTATACCTGTACTGACAATTCCCCTGGTCTTCGGATGCTGCCTGACCTGCTGTGCTTTTCAGGCACCACACGCTCAGCTTTGATCCCCAACATCTGCCGTCCTTACTTTCTCCTGCAGAACAATTGAAATACTGACAGACTCACTGGTGTGATCAAGGCATACACTGATAGCAAACGAGCGTCAAAAATAACAACACACATCCCAAAGACCCAGAGAAAAAAAGTCATGCTGCAAACAGAGAAATAGAAACAATGTGGCACACCTTACTGAGTGGGTGAAATAGTGAGAATTTATCACAGAGAAAGAGAAATACCGATCGACTCCCATGTTTGTCTCGTGTCAGTATATCTGTGTGTCTGTCTGTGTGTGTGTGTGAGCGCATGCCCATTTATTCGTATGTCTGCATCTGCGTGTATGTATTAGAGTGTGTAACTGTGCGAATTAGCATTTGTGTGTATCTCTGTGTGAGACTGGTCTGATGATCCCTGCGTTGCTTAATGTGATGGAATTCGACATTCTGCTGGCCTCTCCACTCCACTGCATAGACAGTGATGGAGGGTGAAAACCGTCTGGAATTTAGTCAGAGAGGGTGGGCAGCAGGTCACAGCATCATACAAGCTAACAGCAACATCAATAGAAATACACACAGACACACTCACACACACATGCATGCAGTCTCTCTCTAGAGGGGTGTGGAGAGGATTGCAGCTGTACTGGGGCTTATATAGAGAAATGTCTGGGCCCCCTCTGCCATGTAGAATTAATTTGTCTTTGGGAGGTATTAATGACAAACAGTGCACATATTAAGGAGTGTTTCCACAGCAGTTGTCTTCAGTGAACCATTGATGGAATGAGACGAGATAATTTCATTGCATGTTCTACTACTTTCATTTTATTTGCTCTACACTCTGACAAATGATAAGTGCGAAAGCATTCTCAATGACCCAATGTGCCAGCAGATCAATGCCAGACATGTCCACCTCCTTCTCTAATATCTCAGAGACAACATTGCAAGGGATCAGACAAACTCCTTTCTGTTGCCAACGCTATTCTGTGAAGCATCGCATAGCCGCACAATGTGAGTGATTCGCAGTAATTGATACATTCTCAAACAAACGATGAGCTCTCCACTTTCCTCCTGTAGTCTAAAGATGTGCAGGTTTGGTAGACTGACCATGCTAAATTGTCCATAATGCCCAGGGATATGGAGCTTACATGGATTAGCCATGTGAAACACAGGGTTACCGGGATGGAAATGATTGTGTGACATTCTATGGCAGGTCAGTGTGAACTAGATGGACTGAATTCCACACTGATCGGATTCTATGAAACCTGTTGGTTGCACAGTGGAGTTGGTGAACCAGCAGTAGTTGATATTACATCCTTTTAAACAAACGAGGAAACAAGGTATTATCCCCCATTTCAATTAATCTACTGTTCCCAAAATAAGAGCGATCCCATTACACATTGTTACAGATGAGATCAGAACTCTGAAAAGTGATTAAGATGTTAATCTGGACCCTAACATTTTTTTATTTAAAAGTAAATGTAAGGTGCCATGTTCCAGATCCAATTCAATTGATCAAACGAATTGACATTACGCAAAACACAAATTATTCGAACACAATAGTAAAAGTATAATCAAAGCAAGATGAACGTGGAATAACTTAACTCGATTGGAAAACTGAGCCAAACTTAAAGAATTGTTTTACTACTAAACAGTTACTGTTCCAATGTGGGAACAGCTCATAAATACACCCTGGGCAAAAAATGCAGAAAAACAAATTGCAGGGCAACGCAACTCCTGCAACCCAGAAGGGAAAATTCAGAGAGAGTAGCAGCCAGCGACATGTAGTACAGTTTCCAACCCTGTTGAGATCCCGGCTACAACTGCTGCAAACTACCGACTATACGCCCTGGTTCTATGAGAGCTTGACTGTACTCATTGAGGCTGCTTCTATTGTTCAAACTTTAAGAAAAATAAACTAAGGCCTCACAAACTATTTGCTCTAGTTGCTCTGGAGGATTGCTCGATACCTGTGCCTGGAATTAACTTTAAAGAGCCCAGGATAAAATAATTTATCAAGATAGTTTGATTTCTCTTCACAGAAGTTGCCAGTTCCGCTGATATTTTCCAAGATATACTGTTTTTTTTGGTCATGATTTACAGCAGGGCATTGTGAGTAGAGTTTTATTTTGATTTTCTTCTTGTGAAACTGAAGCCAGTGAGTGCTCCAGGGATCAGTCTATTTCCGTTATCAGAAGTTATTTTGGTTTCCGGGAAAAAAAAATCATTTGATTTAGAAACTTCCAAAGGTACTTCACTTTATTGATTCTGAGTTGAAACCCTTGTATTAGGAAGGATATGCATTTTAGGTCTCTGTATAAGTGATTTTTCTCCTGCACTAAACAAGATCTTGAAAACCGTGCATCAGGTGAATACCTGATGGACATTCCCTCTTGTATGGGAGATTAAAACTAGGAAATCCATTTTAAGGATAAGTATTCACTTTGACACAGATATTGGAAAGTCATTAACTTTTTTTTATAAAAAGCAAAAGAATCATGGTCACAGAGTCGAACAACATGGAAGCACATCTTTTGTTCAACTAATACTACCAACCTAAGTTTGGCCCATATCCCTCCAAACATTTCCTATTCTTGTACCTACCCAAACATCTTTCAAATGTTGTAACTGTACCTGCACCCACCACTTCCTTTGAAAGTGCATTACACACACTAATATCTCTATGTAAGAACAAATTGCCACTCAAGTACTTTTGAAATATTTCTCTTCTCACTTTAAAATATTCTCGCTGTTTTAGAAATCCTCCATCCGAGGGAACAGAAACATGCCATTCACCTTATCAATATACCTCATGATTTTATAATGTTCCCCTTGGATCTTCTGCGGTCCAGGGAATCAAACATATGATCTGATCCAATCTCTCCTTATACCCCAATCCCTCAATTCTTAGCAACGTTCCGGGAAATATATTTTAATCCTAATCAGCTTAATATTGTCCTTCCTCTGAGTGAGTGATCAGAATTGGACTCAGTACTCCAAAAGAGGCCTTATCAATGCCCTGTACAACCTCAGTATGAAATACCGACACCTGTAGTGAAACGTCTGGGCGACCAAGGCAAACGTACTGAATGCCTTCTAAAATCCTTTTTTCCACGTTTGATATAAAGTTCAAAGACTTATGTACCAAAATCCCTCGATCACTCTGGCCTAAAGTACTACCTGGGGTCGTATAATTATGTGATTTACTTCAGGCACTTGTTTATTTTACCAAAATGCAGTACCTCACATTTACTTTATCTAATCTCCATCTGTCACTCCTCAATCCATTGACCTCGTTGAACAATATCACTTTGCAATCGCAGACACCTGTCTCACTGCCCAATATAACCGCAATTTTGGTGTCATCTGTAAATGTACCAACCATGCCTTCGATATTATCATCCTAACCTTTTACATCAATGACAAATGGAAGTCCATCCAGTACTGATCCCTATGGAACACTGCTTGTCGCAGGCTTCCAGGCCAAAGCAAAATCCTCTATTCTGTCTCCTTCTGTAAAACCGAATTTACATCGAGTTATCAAGCTTACCCGCAATCCCATGTGCTCTAACTTTATTAATTAGTCTACCATGCAGAACCTAATCAAAGGCTTTGCTAATGTTCATTTAAACAACATCTACCATTCTGCTACAATCAATCGTTCTGTTTACTTCATTTAAAACAAGCTTAAATCATGTTTGTAAGACATGATTCCTCTCATACAAAACCTTTCTGACCAATACAAATCAGCCATTCCTTTTCCAGTCATGTAAATCTTATCTTTCAGAATGTCTTCCAACAACTTACTCGTCACCAATGTCAGACACACAGACTATCGTTTCCATGATTTTCCTTCCAGCCTTTCTAAAGATGCAGTCTTACCCACCCTCCAGTCCTCCAGTAATTTACTTGTGTGTATAAATGATTCAACTACATCTGCTGGCTTTCCATAGTTTCAAAGAACAAAGATCAATGAAAAAATAACGAAGAATATTATAGCACAGGAACAGCCATTCACCCCTGCAAGCCTGCACCGACCCAGTTCTTCTATCAAAGCATATTTTCTAAGGATCTGTATCTCTTTACCCCCTGCCCGTGCATATATTTGTCTAGAGAGGTCTTAAATGACACTATTGTGTCCACCATAATACCACTACTGGCAACGCGTTCCAGGAACCCCCAGCCTCTGCATAATGAATTTACCACATATACGTCCCATCAACAGATCCAATCTCATGGCTCCTAGAAATTCAGTTAACCACTCTGGGAAAAAAAAATCTTCTTGCTATCCACCCTACCTTTCCCTCTCATGATTTTGTAGACCTCATTCAGATTCCCCCTCTGCGACCTCTGTCTTTCGAATGATAATAATCCTAATCTACTCAACTTCTCTTCATAGCTTGCACCCTCCATATCAGGTAATATCCGAGTGAACCTCTTCTGCACTCTCTCCAAATCATCAAAATCGTGTTGGTAATGTGGACGACCAGAAATGTACCAAATATAATGCTGAACCATAGTCTTATTGAACTGTAATGTGACCTGCCAAATACTGTCCTCAATGTCTCGTTTGATGAAGGAAAACATTTCATACGTATTCTTGACAAATCTATTGACCTGCATTGCCACCTTCAGGGATCAAATGACTTGAACACCCAGAAATCTCTCTGCACATTAATTTTCCTTTGACATTTTCACTTACTGTATAATTCACTCTTGAATTGTATCTTCCAAAATGCATGACCTCGCATTTGACAGGATTGAACTCCATCTGCAATTTTCAGCCCAACTCTCCAACCTACATATCTTTCCTTCCACAATGCCCTGGCATACACATGATCCTTTTCTAGAAATTGATCAATCTTTATGGTTTCTCAGACCTTGCATGCACACAACACCCAAATCGCTCTGCGCTGGTCTTTTGTTTTCACAGTCGCTCTCCATATAAATAATCGTTTGCTTTTTTTTATTATTCATTCTGAAGTGCTAGACCTCATACTTTATTACAATGAACTCTGTCTTCCAATTACATAGTGCAGATTACTTACATCCTTAACACACCATGCACTCCAACCTATCTTTACCATCATCGAATATGCATTGATTGCATTCTACATCCCCCCAAACCCCCCACACCCCCCACCCCTCACACACACACCGCAAAGAAAACCTTTAATACAGAGAGTAAGCAACTGGGAGTCCAAGGGCTGACATTTGTGGCACTCCACTTATTATGGCTCTCTGAACTCACACAGACATATTCATCAAGACTCACTCCTTTATGTCTGCACAAATGTTCTATCGCTGAACAATAACCCACTATTTCCTACCTTGTGCAATACATGCTGTATATGGTAGTTCACAAAATGCTTACCAAATCTAATTACACAATCTAAGGGTTCACTTTTATTAACACTGCTTCTCCTTTTCAGATAACTCGATTGAGTCTGTTCAATTCCATTAAATTTTTGTAAATCACAATTTATTTTCCTGAATAATGGACTCAAGCAGTTTCCTAATAATAGACATAAGGCTACCTGGCCTTTATTTCCATGCTTTATGCCTTCCTCCTTCCTTGAAGACAGGCATCACAGTAAGACCTTTGAATCAACTGAAATCCCCTTGGACTGTAATGATATTTCAAAAAATGCCAGGAATATGTCTGGAGCACATTGTTTCGAAATCTGACTATTAGTTTTTGGTGGATAGTTTATCCATAATCATACCCTTTATCAAACGAGTTCTCCTGAAAAAAAGCCCTGCAATCATTTGGGATATTCTCTGTCGAAACAGGGTCACAACCAATATAAAATGGTTGTTTGAGGTATTTGAGAGTTTCCGTTTTTCCTGTGTGGAGTTTCACGATGTCATCTTCCAATTGTTCAAAACAAATGTTTTAGCCATTGTTTTCTTTTTCTTATTTTTATTTCCACATGGAGCCTCATGTCATTTTTGTTTATACTTTGCAACAATTGACCTTCCTAAATCAATTGTCTCCAACTTTATTCGCTTTACAGTTTTCAACCAGTGGCCTCTAAAAAAAAGTCCCAAACTTCTGGTCTAGCAGCAGTTTTAATCATTTGTGCGCCTGTGTTGTCATTAGGTACTCACCCTGACTATATTTACTTATCATACAAAGTTTACAATCTCATCAATTCCTTTTTGATGTTTTAAAATTTGTTCACGGAATCATTGGCTAGATCAGCATTAATTGCCTATCCCTAATTGCACCGAAAGCAGTTCTGAGACAACCATATTGCTGTGAGACGAGAGTCACATGTAGGCCAGACCAGATAAGGATGGCAGATTCCTTCCGTAAAGGACTTTACTGAATCAGAGAGGTTTGCCCAACAATTGACAATGGATTCTTGGTCATCATGAGATTTTTAACTCGAGATTGTTTTCATGGAAATAAATTTTCACCATCTGCCGTGGCAGGATTTGAAGTCGGGTCCTAGAACATTATCAGAGCCTATTAATTCAACAATCTAGCGATAATACCACAAGGCCATCGTCTCCCTATCATGCTTGATTGTTGTGAAATGTTAATTTAAATATCTGTCAATTTTATCAACTGAACTTCCTTTCAGTCTATTTTCCAGCTCATTGTTAGCAACACGTTCTTGAGCTGTTGATAATAACAGAAGAACTAGGAGCAGGAGTAGGTCGTCCAGCCATTCGACCCTGCTCCGTCATTCAATAAGATTATGGCTGATCTTTTTGTGGACTCAGCTCCACTTACTCAACCTCTCACTGTATCCGTTATTTTCTTCCATTGTCAGAAAAAAAAAGCCTTATTTTAAAACAGTTTCCTGAATAGCGCCAATTACTTCCCGGGCAAGGAATTCCACAGATTAATAACCCTCTGGGTGAAGACATTCTTTCCCAATTCAGTCCTAGATCTGTTTCCTCTAATCTTGCAGCTATGCCTCTTATCCTAGCTTCACCTGTCAGTGGAAACATCCTCTCTCTTTCTATATGATCCATTCTCTTCATTGTTTTATATGTTTCTCAAATTCTCATTGTTCTGAATTCCAATCAATATAATCCCAATCTACTCAGTCTCTCCTCATAGATCACCACCCAACCCAATGCCAGAATGTACCTCATCTGCACCCCCTCCAGTGCCATCCTTTCTCAAGTACCGAGATTAAATCTACACACAGTACTGCAGATGTGATCTCACAGAAACTTGTACAACTACCTTTCTGCTTTTCAACTCAACCCCTTGAGCAATGAAGGAGAAAATTACATTTGCCTTCCTAACCACTCCTTGCACTTCCAGTCCAAAAGTCTTTAATTCATGCCTGATCCTTCTCAAACTTCCAAGGCGTTTCCCCATGTGGATTCAAGTATGATCAGCTGACGATGACTAACATGGAGTTTTAATTGATTGACAGAGAAGAATTGTGAAAGTCATGAGTCAAAGTTGCTGATATCCCTGTCTGACAGGGAGCTTCACGTGTGACGCTTTGGGAAGTAAATGAAAATACAAGCAATGACACAGTGCCACCAGCTGTACAGGGGCTCAAATCATGGTCAAGGAGGAAAACAGAAAGAAACACATTAATTTTAAGCACACATCTGGAAGGGAAAACACGTTTGAGGGTCTATGAGAAATGATTTGAGGAATGAGACTAATTGGAGAAGTGATGCCAGAGACACTGATAAGAATGAGAACTTTAAAATGAGATATTCCCACGCCAGAAGCAACTGTAGGTCAATAATTATAGGGGTGGTAAATGAATTAGACTCCGTGTGTTGATGAACAAGCAGCAGAGTTGAGGATAAACTGAGGTTATGGAGAGTATAAAGTGCGACGCCAATAAGACGATTATTAGAACAGTTGAGACTGAAGCAGACCGAGACATGGATGAATGTTTTCAGAAGCAGAGTGTCTGAGGCAGGGATACAGATCGAGGCTGCAATACAGATATGAAAATTAGGAAGAAACTCCATTCACTTTAAAATAGAATGCTGAAATTGTACACAAACTTGTTCAGGCTCAGGTAAAAGCTGAGAGAGGAATAAAGTCAGTGCATGTGGGAGATCACAGCAGAGTTTGATGATGCGGACTCGTCTGTTATAACAGAACAGTCAGTATTGGTTAATTCAGGAACAATCTATGGATCAGAAGGCAGAAATAGAAATGAATTTATTTACAAAATAGATTCTTTCCACACCCTCATCCAGCTCATTTTAAAAATGACAAAGAACAGTGGACCAAAATAAATCCTTGCAGTACCACAGTGGTAACTGAACCCCGGGATGGACATTTCCCATCAACTAATACCGTCTGTCTTCTGTCAACTAGCCAACTTCTGATCAAAATCACTAAACAACCCTCAAACCCATGCCTCCGTATTTTGTGAAATAGGCTACCGTGGGGAACCTTATAAAATGTTTTACTGAAATCCACATACACCACATCAACCACTTTACCCTCATCCAGCTTATTGTCCACCTTCTCATATATTCCATCGGGTTTCTGAAGCACGACCTACCATTCACAAAACCATGCGTACTAGCCCTATCAACTTATTCCTTTCTAGATGATGTTAAATCCTATAACTTATAACCTTTTCCAATGCTTTATCCACAAATAAACCAAGGCTCACTGGTCTATCATTCCCAGGGTTGTCTCGACTCCCCTTCCGGAATAAGAGAACAACATTTACAATCCTCTAGTCTTCCAGCACGATTCCTGTAGACAATGACGACATAAAGATCAAAGCCAAACAGTCTGCAATCTCCTTCCTGGCTTTCCAGAGAATTGTAGGATAAACCCATACAACCCATGGGACTTATTTATTTTGACGATTTCTAGAATTGCTCACACCTCTTCCATTTGAACCTCAGGCCCATCTAGTCTAGTGGCCTGTATCTCAGTGTACTGCTCGACAGCATCATCTTTTTCCAGAGCGAAGAATGACGTAAAATATTTATTTTGCGCATTCCCATCTCGTCTGCCTCAATGCACAGCTTCCCACTACTATCTTTGTTTGGCCATAATCTTACTCTAGTCATTATTTTATTCTTGAAATACCTAGAAAACTCCTTAAGATTTTCCTTGAACCTATCTTCCAACGGCTTCACATGTCCTCTTCTGGCTTGTTTCGTGTCTTTCTTGAGATCTTTCCTGGCTAATTCGTAGAACTTAAGCGCTCTAACTGAGCCCTTCATGTCTCACCATAACATCAGACTTATTCTTCCTCTTGACAAGATATTCAACTTCTTTAATAAACCACGGCTCCCTCGCTCGACCACTTCCTTCCTGTCTGACAGGCATATACTCTTAAAGGACACACAGTAGCTATTCCTTGAATAAGCTCCGCATTCCAATTGCACACAATCCCTGCAGTTTCCTTCCCCATCCTATACATCCTAAATCTTGCCGCATTGCATCCTATTTAAGCTTTCTCCCAGCTACTACTCTTGCCCTGCCGTATATACCTATCTCTTTCCATCGCTAAAGTAAATATAATAAAATTATGATCGCTATCACCAATTTGCTCACTTACCTCCAAATCTAAAATCGCGCCCAATTCATTACCTAGTGCCAAATCCAATGTGGCATCGCTCCTTTTTAGTCTGTCTACATATCGTGTACACATTGGACAAAAACTGACACATCTAAAGTACTCGCACGATAATGTTCCCAGACAATATTTGAAAAATTAAAGTCTCCCATAACAATTATGCTGTCACTCTCGCTCGTGTCAAAAATCATTTTTGCTATCTTTTCTACTACATCTCTGGAACTATTTGGAGGCCTATAGAAAACTCCCAACAGGGTTACCTCTCCTTCCCTGTTTCTAACACCAGCTCTTACTACCTCAGCAGACGAACACTCAGACGTCCTTTTTGCCACTACAATACTGTCCTTGATTAACAATGCCACATCATCTTCCCCAACGCTCCCATCTCTTACAGTCTTCCCTCTTCTTACTGAAACATCTAAATCCAGAATCCTGCAATAACCTTTCCTTTCACTGCTCCACAATGTCTCCGAAATGGCCACAACATCGAAGTCTCACGTTCTAACCCATGCTGCAAGTTCACCCAAGTCATTCTGCATGCTCCTTGCATTAACGTAGACACACTGTAAATCAGCTTCTTGCTTGATGGTGCCCTCTTGCGACGTTGAAACCATTTTTCTTACCTCACTGTTCTTAACCTCCTGTATGTTGGAACTACAATTTTGGTTCCTATACCCCTGCGAAATTAGCTTAAACTGTTCCGGAGAGTATTTCAAATTCTTCCTCACTCAAGGCTATTGCTACCCCTCTGGTTCAGGTGAAGAGCATCCTGTTTGGAGATGTTCCATCTACCTCAGAAAGAGACCCAATTATCCAGGAATCCAAAACCTCTATCCTGCATCTTCCCTTTAGCAATGTGTTCAGCTCCTCTGGTTCCCTATTCCTCACCTATTAATTTCATGCAATTCTTTGTCATTATTTGTCATGGAATCTGCAATATGCCTCACAGTAAATCATTACATTTCCTTACCAGCATCTTCAAAACGAACAAACAAATCCACCCCGAGGGACAAGAGCAGCAGGTAGGTGGGAACACCACATTGACACGTTTCTCCGCAAGTCACGTGCTCATCCTGCCTTGGAAACATATTGTTCATTCAGAGTTTGTGTGTCGAAACTCTCGAATTCCCTCTGAATGTCATTTTGGTGCTATCTACACCAAATAGCCTTCAGCAGACCAAGAAACAATCAATTGCAAGATAACCTGCGAAGAACAATAAACAATGGCTACATAGACATATTCAACACATGACAAGTTATTCGGTTTACTGGTACTTCTGAGATTATTTTCTGTCATCCACCCGGAAAACAGAAACAATGTGCACACCTCGCATGGAGTAAGTTCTCTCCATCAGCTAATGGATACATCAATGGACAGCATTGTGGGAGATGATGTAATTTACATCTACTCCTCCCTGGGAAGTTCTGGATCATAGGAACTCAATAAAACCATGACGTTCATGGTTAATGTGAGCCCAGTCTTCACCTGGTGTAAGTCTAAATAATTTGTTGAAAGGGATTGGGTGACACAGCTGTGACACAACCTCTTCTTTGAACAAGATTTGCCTCACTCTGTGCTCCTGCTTTCCCAATTTGTTGGGGAAGTGTTCCTGGAAAACTCAGGATGTATTGGTCATATCCAAACTGCCTCAACTCCCTGCCCTAGCCCAACATCGTCCTCCGACCGCTTTACATGGCTTTCCCCATTCTAAAATGCTTTCTCAGTTTGTCAGTCACATTGAATATCCTAAGTGAATCTATGCTGCAGCTCAAGCACAACTGAGGAAAGCTCTCCAATTACTTTCCACAGAGTTAAGTATGTTACTTCCCACAAATACACAGCATGACCACTTATTGGTGATTATCATAGTTTCGTTCCCTGATCTCTTCTATTCATTTCCCTTTCTTTGGAGACAGTGTCAGATGTTCCAGTACTCTCAACAATTTGAATATTGGGACACTCCATCTCTCCAGCGAAATGAATGACTGTGTATATTGTACCATTTTCTGATGGTCAGCATCTTGAACACCAACACCAGTAGTACCTTTGGATGTAACATTGAAACATAGAAAACGTAGAAATACAGACGATAAGAGGAGGCCATTAGGCCCTTCGATCCGGTCCCATCATTCATCGCAACATTGCTGATCATCCACCTCAGTAGGCCTAATGCTGCTTTCTCCCCATATCCTTCGCCCAAAGTGCAATAACGACCCACCTCTTCACAACGTTCAAAGTTTTGGCATCAACTACTTCCTGTGATAATGATTCCCAGAGGCTCACCACTCTTTGGGTGAAGGAATGGCTCCTCATTTCTGATATTAATTGTCCACCCTAAATCCTTGGACACTGACAGGTCTGGACACACTCACCATCGGGAATATCCTCCTGCACCTACCCTGTCTAGTTCTGTTAGAATTCTATTAGTCAATCTGAGATCCCCGCAACGCATTCGTCTGAACTACAGTGAAAACAATCCCTATCCTAGTCAAACACTGCTCATAAATCAGTCCTGCCAAACCCGGAATCAGTCTGGTAAACCTTCGCTGTTATCCCTCAAGAGCAGCAAAATCGCTCCTCAGAAAAGGAGACGAAAACTGCACACAGAATTCTAGGTGCGGCCTCATCAATGCCCTGGAAACCTGCAACAACACATCCCTGCTCCTATACTCGAAATCTCCCACAATGAAGGCCAACATACCTTTGGCTTTCTTTACCGCCTGCTGCACCTGCATGACAAATTTCAGAGACTGGATGGGAAGGACACCAAGGTCCCGCTGAGAAATCCCGTCTCCCAATTTATAGCCATTTAGACAGTAATATACTTTCTTAGTTTGCTTTCATAGTGAATAACCTCGCATTTATTCAAATTATACTGCATGTGCCATCGATTTGCTCGACTCACCCAGATTATGCTGAAGAATCTCTGCATCTTCGTCACTGTTCACCCTCCCAGCCAACTTGGTTGCATTTGCATTTGAGATTATACTTTTCTCTCCTTCATCCAAATCATGAATATGTATTTTGAATAGCTGGGGTCCCATCAGCGTCCGCTGTGGCAACCAATCACTATTTGACATCACTTGGCCTGAATCCCTGCTTACCCTTCCTCGTCAGAGATTCATCGAGATGCTTTTATAATGTTGTACTTGTAAGAGGCACCACTATTTCTTTTGGCAGTTCATTCCATATTCGTACCACCCTCTGCATGAATAAGTTGAATCTTACATCTCTTTTAAGTCTTTCCCCTCTCACCCTAAATAAATGTCCTCTAGTTCGAGACATTCCCACTCCAGGGAAAAATACCTTTTCTATTAACACTATCCATGTTCCTCGTGATTTTATAAACCTTTACAAAGTCAGCCAGCAGCCTCCGGAGGTCCAGGAAAAAGAGCTCCAGTCTATTCAAGCTCTCCCTATAGCTCAAATCCTCCAAACCTGGCAATATTATTGTCAATCATTTCTGAACTGTTTCAACTTTCAAAACATCCTTCCGATAAGAGGAAGACCAGAACAGCAAACAATATACCAAATATTGCCAAACCATTCCTGTAATGCCCCAAATTGACCTCCCAATTACCAACTCAATGCTCTGCCCAATAAAACAAAGCATAACAAAAGTCTTCTTCACTTTCCTCTTTACCTGCGACTTCAATTGCAAGGAACTATGAAGGTGCACTCCAAGGTCCCTGTTCTGCGACACAGCCCCAAGACATTTCCATTGACTGTAGAAATCCTGCTATGATTTGCCTTTCCAAAATGCAGCACCTCACATTTAGCTGAATTAAACTCCATCTGCCAGTTCTCGGGACTTTTTATTCTGAGATAGCGATCTTTGCTGTCCATAAGACCTCCAATTTTGGTGTTATCTACAGATAACTATACTTCCAGACCATCCATATAAATGATGAAAAGTTATGGAAACAACACTGATCACCGTGGCACCACCACCACCACACTCGGTGTTCTACCTTTGAGCCAGTTCTGTAGCTAAATGGCTAGTTCTCCCTGTATTCCATGTGGTCTAACCTTGCTAATCGGTCTAGCACCAGGAGCAGTATCGAATCCTTAGTGAAATATATATCGATCACACGTACCACTCTGCCATCATCAATCCTTTTCATCACTTCTTCAAAAAAACTCAAACAAGTTCGTGAGACATTAGTTTGCACACACAAAGCCATGTTGTTTAAACAAAATCAGTCATTGTCTTTCCAAATACATGTAAATCCTATCCCTCAGGATTCCCTCCAACAACTTGCCCACCACTGATGTCTAGATCACTGGTCAATTCTTCTCTGGTGTTTCCTTACCATCTTTCTGAAACAGTGGCACCATGTTAGCCAACCTCCAGTCTCCTGGCCCCTCACTTGTGACGAAGGATGATACAAATATCTCAGCAAGGGGCCCAGCAACCAGTTGCCGAACTTCCTATAGAGTTACAGGGTCAGGTCCTGGGAATTTATCCACCTATATGCATTTAACACATCCAGCACCTCCTCCTCTGTAATATGAACTTTAAAAAAAAGATTTCACCATCTACTTCCCACATTCTATAATCTTCTATGTCCTTCTTCACAGTTAATATTAATGCAAAATTTTCAATTAAGTCTCCCCATCTTCTGTGGTTCCACATGTAGGCTGCCTTGCTGATCTTTGGTTTTCGCTTAAACTTGTTTGATAAGAGTTAAAGCTAACGAATGGATATTATGACACGTTTCAATCCTTTTAGAATTTAAAAAAAGGACAGTAAGTCTGTGCAACACGCCTAATACAGTAAATAGTATGATAGAGACACTTACCAGGGACACCAATGATAGCGAGGATGGGATAATAACCAGCTTGCATCACCCAAAGTACACACGTGATCCGTGTTGACAAGGTTGGCCACTCCTGAGAAAGCCAGGAAAGACCAACGGATAAACTCCTGCCCATTGTCATTACATGCCAGTTTAATGCTATAAAACTATGATTCATTGCTGTAACATTCCAGTTTAATGTTGTTATATTCTGATCCGTTGCTGTAACATTACAGTCTAATGTTCTCAGACTCTGATCTCTTCTCTCCTTTTCTGTGGAGCTGCTGATCCCTGTTAGTGTCGAGATGATGTTTCTACAGATGCTATAGGCTAGCTCATTGATCGGACTCTGGTATTAATAGAAGAGAGAAACTCTCCAGCGATAATGTTAGAATCCATGGAGATTTGCATTAATTACAGTCACTGAACACAGAGCTCCAGTTAACTTCTTTCAATCTAACACCTTTTCTATGACAATGAAGCAGCACATTTAAGAGTCTAAATAGAAGACTTTGCGATCATTGAGGGAAGAATGGCTGGAAATAGTGGGGGGGAATGACCAGAATCATTCTAAATTCCAACAATTTCATTATCAAGTTGCCTTCGAAATTTGCAGAGTACGAAATCTGGAAATAAAATAAGCTGTTGATTAGAAAGCATAGTGTGTGTGTGTGTGTGTGTGTGTGTGTGTGTGTGTGTGTGTGTGTGTGTGTGTGTGTGTGTGTGTGTGTGTGTGTGTGTGTGTGTGTGTGTGTGTGTGTATATATATACACATATATATATAAAATACAAAGAGAGAGAGAAAAATTAGAACAATCTGGAGATGTGAGTGGAAAATTGTGCATAGCGAGTTCGATTCCTTCCTTTGACACAATGGGCTGAAGGGCCCATTTATGATTTCGAGATGTTTGTGATACATTGTGCATCAGAACGAAATATGTTCAAATTTTATTGAATTAAATTAGTTTAGGAATTATAATCCTATTGATTAAAGGTGAGTGAGAGTCTGCATAAGACAATAATCAAAAGAAAAAAAAACACAAAACAGTGGGAATGCTGTTTATATAATGTTCCCCAGTCATCCGTGTTTGAGCAGTGCATTTTTGGAATCATGTCAAATAAACTCAAAGCAGAGTCGAGTGATGGATTCTTGAGGAATGAGGAGCGAGTTCTGACAATATGCACAAAACAAAGAAGATTTGAAACAGTGAGCATCAACAGTACAATTTGATGAGAATGATTATAACTGCATTTGAAGCATTTTCAGAGACAGTTTACTTGTTTGATTTGTGCATCATCAGTGGGAATGGTGAGAGTTGGGCCTATACACACGGGAGTTTATGTGAAGAAGCAGTGATCTTATTCAGATGGAAATGTTACAGACTTTATTTGACAGGTAGCTGCTAAGATCATGCTTCCCCATTCCCGGGTGCCAGAAGTAGGCTGCACACTTTATAGTCTGGGCCCCACAAATTTTAGGTGAAAATAAGCAGGTATTTATTATCTCAAAGGTGTTATAGTTCAAGAATGCAGTCTGGACACTATCGTTTTCTTAGTTTAAAGTCAGAGGTGAGATTGATATTTCAGAAGGGTTGGAGCTGGTCAAGTCACTTGGTTTCACGCAAGCAGAAACAACAAAAAAGAATTTAGAACAACTTTACCATTGATAAATTTAGCTGATGCGATACAGCAACATTACTGCTGCATTGCTCCAATCATGTCACATCCCATAAACACATTCCTTGGCAAAAAGGCAAATTCAAACACAGATTCTTCGAGGCAGGAGAGAACATCATCCAGAGAGATTTCAGAGACAAAGTCAGTTAGGAATCATTTTCTGAAGTTTGCAAGCTTCCTGGTCTCCAGCAACTTGTGACTGCCAGAGCTAAACCAACATGAGAATAAACCTGAACTAGGAGAACTGACCACTCACGTGCCACTGCTTAACTAGGTTCTTCCCTCGAAATCTCTGTTTTTAAGACTTTTCTTTAAAAAAACAACAAAATCACCTCATTAAAATGGCAGCAGCGTCACCCTCCTTCCTTAAAAGAAGAAACACCAAAGTATAAAGTTGAGTTCATTTGATACTCTTTAGTCTTAATTTGTTAATACACTAAAGCACATATACATCACATTGACAATAATCATGCACACATTCACTAATACAGGTTATTTCAGTCTGTCCGCTCCTGCCATGAGGGCGGTGCCGAGTTGGAACGCTGGGTTATGGCTCAGAGAATATCTCCGGGATGAATGCACGAATCAGCCCCTCCGCCCCATGGCCAAACACTTTAACTCCCCTTCTCACTGTTCCGAGGTCATGCAGGTCCTGGGTCTCTTCCAATGCCAATCTCTATTCAACCGACGCCCGGAGGAAGAACGCCTCACCTTTCACCTTGGGACCCTCCACCACACGGCATTAATGCAGTTGCCTCCTTTTTCCTTAGTTCCGCTCCCTCCATCTTATCCCAGATCCAATCGCCAACTTGGCACCAAACCACTAGACCTGTCCCAGATGTCTGTCTGCCTTCCCACCTCTCCGCTGATCCTTCTCTCCTACCTACCTCCTTCACCTCCACTTCATCTACCTAACGCACTCTCAGCTACATTACCCCCAGCCACTCCACCCCCACCCCCCCCATTTACCTCCCAGCCAATGAACCTACAAGCCTCATTCCTGATAAAGGGCTTATGATCAAAACTTTGATTACCCTGCTGCTCGAATGCTGTCTGATCTGCTATGTTTTTCCAGCACCACACACTCGAATAAGGAACATTATTGGCCACATCAAGACTTAAATGGCGATACCAAGTTCAAAGTCTCCTTCTCAATTGCTGTACATTTCTGTTGATGAATTTTCAATTTCCTGGAAAAGCATCTAATAATTCTTTCTATCTTCTAGTTTTCGTCTTGTAAGAGTACAGCATTTACACCCACATCACTCACACCTATAGTCATCTTGATATACTTTGCATAGTTAGGTGTGGCTAATACAGCGGCAGTGAGTAACACAGCTTGCAGGCTATCAAATGCTTTCTGACAGGGTGTTCTTCAATGAATTTTCCTGCATTACTTCAATAATTCAGTGAGTGGAGCAGCCACACTTTTAAATTTCGGAATGAATTTCCAAAATAACCCCCTCAGTCCAGGCAATCCCTTTTTTACAGGGTGTGGGAATTTCCGGAATAATCTGTGTTTCACATTCCGTGAGGTCCGATAACATGACCCACGTACATGACTTTGTCTTTGACGAATTCACTCTTAGCCAGGTTTATCACCCAGCCTCTCTCCTGAAGTCGTTCGAACAATTTGCTTAATTCTGCAAAACTGCGACTGACAAAGAAGTGAATCTGCATGCTACAGCCTTTTCTGCTTGAGTTCATAGATCTCTGGACATCGGAGTGCATCTAGGAAAAATTAACAAACAGTGAAATTCACAGCTGACCATGGAGGAACCTGTTTGGGAGTCTCACAGCACAGAAACAATAAGTTATAGTTTTAACATGTAACCTTAATTTATGTTTACGGTAGTAGGTAGAAGTAGTGAGTTTTTTTTCTTGATTGCATGATTTATTGAAATCATTCTACTCATTAGATTTTAAAAATGTAAAACACAAGTACTATGTTAGGCCGAAGAACGTTTTTAGAGCAAAAGACAGTCCTATTTTTTCCATCCGTAAATTGTGAAGGAAAAAAGATGATCTTTAATAGACTGATAGGATCTTCTTATCGGATGTAGGAGTTTAGGGACATTTTGCATGTTACTTATAAAACATCAGATCGTTCCATTAGTTTTCATTTTATCAAAGTACTAACTTCAATTTTTATTGGATTCTAGCATATTGGGGCATAATTCAAACTGCTTGGGCAAATTTGAATTATTTTTCCACAGCAAAACAGCTGTACAATTGGTTTTGACCTAGTACGACATTTTTACCTCGTTCAGAACAATTTGTACTGTGTTAGGAAGTCCTTACTGGCTCTTCAAATTTCCTAAAGATACAGTACACCCGCACTGTGATAACAGGATAAATAGACAAAGTATTAAATGGATATTTGACCGTTGCTTGCAAATGGGACGAGATTAGTTTAGGATAACTGATTGGCATGGATGAGTTGGACTGAACGGTCTGTTTCTGTGCATCACATCTCTCTGACTCAATCACTCTAAATGTTCTCACTATGTATGCCTAAAAATCACCAGGTTATCCATACATAACAAACAACTGGGTAATATTGAAATGACTTTATTGGTTCCTACTTTGAAATGTGGCTGGTGTATTTTTCATAACAAATAACATAACTCTTAATTATATAGTCTATTCGGTGTTTCAAAACCAAAAATTGTTTCTGCTCTTTGAGGTAAGGTACATGCGAGCAAATATATGTCTGTCCCAATTCCCAATACTGTCTTCCAAATGTGAAATCAGGTGTGAATCAAATTTTGCATCTGTACTGACATAAACGTTGTGTACCATCTGGTTTTGAAACCATTATCATGGGTGAGCTCCAGTCACTACAAATAAATTTGCTTATGTTGTCCTGGAGCATGCGTTCAATCTCATTTTTTAACAAGTGAGCCAACGTCAGAGGGCCGGTATGTGGCCCTCTAACCACCTGTTGAAGGAGCAGTGCTCCAAAGGCTAGTGCCTCCAGATGCACCTGTTGGACTTCCACCTTATGTTGTGTTGTTTTTATCATTAGACTATTAAGTTTACAAGGACGTTGCTTAAGTGGAGCAGCACTTCATCATTTTCCTACATCATGCATAATTCGATTATTACTTCCCCGTTTATTCAAATATATTTCCCCATGCGATACTACTAACTGTTTCTGGTCATGTTGATTTTCTGCTGGAAGGTAATGCAATAATCTAATACAATTTTGACAATATCCTCATTGAACAGTCGAATCTGAGGAATGTCCACTTGAGAATCCTCTGAATTGTGTTCTTCATTATGTGCTGTACGCAGTAAGTTAGTCTCCTTTTTCACTTTTCTGCCAAAATATGTTATGAGCATATTAACATGACGCACTCAATGAGACTACATTCTGCCTGGAGACCTTGTCAAATAGTTCACCTCAATCAATCTCCCTTCGAATCGATAAAGTCAATGAAACGTTGCTTTTAAGGTTCATTGGAAGCAATATTAACACCTTATCTCTGACAGTACAATTGTGAGTTTTTGATTTTTTTTCTGCTTCCTGTTTCATCTCATAATCTGATATTTTTAAAGATCAGTGTTGTAAATTCCCCCACTCTATTTACCAATTCGCAAAAAAATGACACATAGTCCAGAGATGTGGTCTCTAAATTTTGTCTCAGCAATTTCTCCTTCACCAATTTTAGTGACTCTCTCACCTCGTGCCCAAAAACCTCATCCAAATGGACTGAATTTGATCGATGTATTTATTGCAGCTCTAATGACAAGAAGGACAAACAGAATTCCTTCATCGCCGTCATCTGGATTCTCTTCATAAAACACCCTGAACATGGTCGTTAATGTCTGATTTCAACTTTCTCGTGCTCCTTGCGATTCTGGATGATCGGCAGTTTATTTGATTTGTTTTATTCCTGAACTATTCATACGTTTCCTGAATAACTTTGATATAAATTTTGACGCTTGATCTGGTTTTAACTCTGTAGGTAGTCCCTATCTAGCCAAAAATTTGAGCAGCTCTCCTACAACACTTTAACCTGTATTATTGCTTAAAGAAATGGCCTCTGCAATTCTTGCAGACACATCCATGATTGTTAACAAATACTGATTCCTACATATTGATTGAGGCAGGGGTCCTACACAATCAATTAGGATTCTTTTTAAAGGTTTCCCAAATGCAGAAGTGGTGCGGATTTTATTACTGCCTGTGCTTTTCCAATTACTTGACATGAATGATCTATCTGATAACATTCAATTACATTTTTACGCAGTCCAAGCCAGTAAAAATGTTTTTGTCTTTTTTAGCTTGAGTTTCATAGCCTCTATATGACCACCTGCTCGTCATTTATGTTCTCCCAGCAACACCAACACTGTGACTTCATATGGCCTACTTTATAGCAGTGAAAACACCGGAGCTTTTAACTTTTCTTTCCACTTCATTGGTTTCCATTTTACCCTGTGGTAAGTTATCTTTATTATCTTCACCGTTATCGATCTTTCCCTCACTGAGAGAGGCTTTCTCTATTCCCCAAATTCGACCCCCCCATGGATTGATATTGACTTTGGAAGCTCAATTTTGGTTTACGAACCAAGTCATAATCATCAGACATTTCAGTACTCATCTTGCTAATTTAACTCTCTGATCTTCCACTTGAGTTCTCATTATCTCAGGAATTTTTGACCTCCTTCGAAATAATTGTCCCTCTAAGAATGTCACATGTTTTTTTTTTAAATTCCCTTATTCACCAATCACAATTCCTTACTTTGATTCTTCCAAACTCAATGTGCATTTGACTACAGTTCCTCCTTCGACTTCTGCATTGCTATCTGTAGGATGCTGGCACAAGCTCTTATGCATTTAAGATGGATTTCTTCATCTCCTCTTAGGCCTCAGATATCTCCTCTGACAGTGATGTGAGTACCTCACGAACTCTACCTTTCAGCTTTACTTTGATCAACAAAACCAATATGGTCACTGGCCACTTAATTGTTTAGTCACTTACTCAATTAAGTTGAAAACGTTTCTACACTCTTATCATCAAATTTAGCAATGCTTATGTATATTTGAAGAGATCCTCAACAGGACTTTGGCAACGATGAGGTTGTTCATCCTCTCCTCATTAAGCTGACCTCCTACTTTCACCTCCATCCTCTTACAGCGACTTTAGTAAGTGCCAATTTCTGAACTTTAATCACCTGCCATTGTATTCTAGCCATTTCCAAACACTCCATTGGCATTTGCAACAAATTTAGTGCCGAGCTATTGCTGTAATTACCTGTCCTTTTCTCACAGACAAATGCAAATCCAAAGAAAGACAATCAGGAATCATTTGCTAAAGCTTACAACCTTCCTGGTCTCCAGTATCTTGTGACTGCCCGAGGGAGAGCAAACGAGAGAAAAACTGAACTGGGGGAACTGGCCATTCTCCAGCCATTGTTAAATTAAGCTCAAGAGATTAAATTAAGCTCTTCTTAGACCGCTCAGCACCTCTGTCTTTAGAAACTCTCCTTAAAAAAAGGACAAACTCACCTTGTTAAAGTAAAGCATCATCACAAATGTAATTCCTGCTTTAAACAGATCTTTCCAAGGAGCAATAGAGACTTTTGATTCCTGTTTGAATACTGAATTAAAGGTTGTGTGGAATAGGGTTGATCAACTGAATGACCTGCATATGCTCCTATATTTGCACTTGTATCACATAGCTCTTAAATTTGTGTGAAGGAAAACTATTACTAAATAAGGACTCTCCTTTTTCAGATTGACAAAAGGATATTCTTTTCTCCTGAGGACAGTGCTGACTGTAAAATTCTCATTCCAGGAAGCAGGACTGTCTGGCTTATGGAAAGTATTTGAGTTTGAGCTTCAGAGGATGGACAAAGGAGCCAATGTTATTTAGAACAGTGGGATGTTCAAGCACAATCAGATCAGCAATGATCTCTCAATAGTACAGCAGGTTCGAGGGACACAATAGCCAATTGCTGCTCTTAACGTGTGTAGCTTTCTTAGCCAGTCCTTCAAGGCTGCTATTGTGCCCGAGGAAGACGATTCAACCACCCAGAATTGTTACCCTCGAATAGAAGATTCATCTTCTCTAAAATGCTAAGCAGAGTCAGGATTACGTAATTGAGCACAGAATGAGCCATTTAAAGCTTCAATACTAAGGCAGTAAAAAGTCGGGATAAATGTGTAAATGTAAGGTTTGAAAAGCATTAATTGTTGGAGAGCCAAAGATATCAGTGTATCTGAATGATTTGGATGATGGTAATGAATTTATAGGTGTTCAATTAACTCATGCATCAAGATGGTCATTCAATAAGTTGTCAAGTGAAGTATGAGACTCTCCAGTGGGACATAGGCAGGGGAAGTGAGTGAACAAGCATTCGTCAGAAACAGTAGCACTGCATATGTTATGGGAACTAGCATATTATGGCACAAAGGATAAAACAACAGGAAAAGATTGAAATGGAGAAACATCCCAGAACTTGGTGATCCAGAGAGATTTGCCTGTCCTCGTTCATGAATCTCAAAAGACGTTATCATGCAAATAGAGGAAGTGCCAGAAGATAATGAAACAATGCTTTGTTTCTGCAAAAGCTTTGAACTTTCAAACAGTCGTTTTCTTCGTGCATTGTAGTTTGATCTCCGTAACTGTAGTAATTCCCAGGGATATCGACCTTCACTCATTCCTGGAATGAAGAGTTTATGATATCAAAGTTTAGTTGGTGAGATATAAGACCTTCAACAGTGTGTTTTGTGTGTATATCTAATGGATCATTCTGCTTGTGAAGGAAACTCAATGTTGGGGAAATAATCATTGAATAAGATCTTTTCATTTTAACATATTATAAAAATATGAATCATAAAAATAAAATCTCTTGACCGACATAATAATAAGTAGCACTGCTAAAAATGGCAGATGTTTCAGTCTAGAAACATTCAGAGAGAGTTCATGACATTCAGTCTGGGGTTGGGGTAAAACTATTGCATGTTGGAACTCAGAGAAGGAGAGAATTTATGCTGCCTGTGAAGCATGAGCTCACAGCCCTCTGTCTCTCTATACAGCAGCATGGAGAAGCTGAGAAACCCAACGTCATCTTTCCCACTTGTGGTGAATTTCTGTGGGGTATGCGTTCTAAAAAAAAACCTGGCAGCTGAAGCAAAGGTCATTCAGCCAAATATAACTGGTCAAGGACTGGAGTCCAGCACCAGCAGGCTGTGTGAGCAGAACCACATCGCAACACTATCTAGTGTTACCTGTTATTTCTTCTTGGTCATGAGTTTAACTATCATTTGTTCGAAGTGTTTCAAAGTAAAAAAATGTGTGGCACTGGAAGAGCACAGCAAATCTTCAACCAGACTTTAGAGCACAGCAAGTCAGGCAGTGTTCGAGGAGCATCAGAGTCGAAATTTCGGTCAGAAGCCCTTCATCAGGCATTCTTGATGAGAAGCTTATGCCTGAAGCGTTGATCCTCCTGATCCTGGGATGCTGCCTGACCTGCTGTGTTTTTCCAGTGCCACACTTTTCGACTCTGATCTCCAGCATCTGCAGTCCTCACTTATTCCTCCAAAGTGTTTCAAAGATAACACTCTGAAGTGCTTTACATTTTTTCATTGTAGCTTTGTTTGGGGTGTTTTAGCTTGATAATAACGACAATGTTTTACTTAATATGTAAACTTGGCAAACTTGTTAACGCTGAACTAGATAAAGTCTGAGACCTGCATTTATTTTTAATGTTACCAACGCAGTTATAATTTAAAATGTAGTGATTGGTGGAGATATGTGACAAAAAGTGAAACAGGGATCCCTCTGAATTCAAATATGGAATCATCAAGACTTGGTGGAAAAATCCAGCATTAATCAGTTTAAAAGTGCTCCCCTATCCAATACGATTATATTATCAATACCAAAAGCATATTCCCGCGTTCTTTCCTTTTTAATTGATTACCATGAAGATCTATTTAAAAACAAACTGCTTCATGCCCTAATGTGTACAGTGTCTTGGCTTTTCCCATCTCACTCATAAATACTTTTCCCATCTGACCCAACATTAAAACATGTTTTACATTCCCCAAACATTAAAAATATCCCGTTTGCACGCAATCTCTACAGTCATAGATTCAAATGATTATAGAATCCCATCAGCACAAAGACAGACCTGTTTGTGCAAACTGGTCTAAGCCGACCAAACCATCCATCTACGCTAACCCCATTTCCCTGCACATGGAACATATCCTCCTCAACATTTCTTATTCAATTATTAATTCAAATACCTTTCAATAGCTGTTAATATCCCTGCCCCAACCACGACCACTGGCAACTCAATCCAAAATCGTACCTTCGTATGAGTAAAGAGTTGTCCTGCAAGTTCCCTCTTATTCTTTCCCCTTGAACATTAAACTAATGCCCTCGAGTCCTCGTTTCCCCGAGAGTGGGAAAAGACTGAGTGCATTCACTCTATCCATGCCTCTTTTGAACGTAAAAAAAACTTCTATAAGATCCCCTCTTAGTCTCCTCGGCAGTAAAGAGAAAATTATTCGCTTGTCCAATCTTTCCCTGCAGCTCAGACCGTTGGAACATTGGCAACATTCTTGTAAATTTCTTCTGCACGCTTTCCAGTTTAATAACATCCTACCTATAGTTAGGTGACCAAAACTGAATACAATACTCAAAGTGCAGTCTAATTAACGTACTACACATCTGCAACATAATTTCCCAACTTCTGTACTTAATGCCTTGAATCATGAAGCCTAGTGTGTCAAAAGCCTTCTTCACTACCCTGTCTAATTGTTACTCCACTTTCAGAGAAGAGTGCACCTGAACCCCCACTGCAGTCCTTAACGTCCTATCATTCACTATGAAATTCCCATCTTGATTTGACTTTCCAATATGCAAGAACTCACACTTATCTGGACTAAACTCCACTTGCCGTTTCTTGGCCCACTTCTCCAGCTGATCAAGTTCCTACTGCAATTTCTCATAACCTTCCTCACCATGCAAGTTACCAACTATTTTAATGTAATCTGCAAACTTACCAACCATGTGTTGTGCACCCTCATCCAAATCATTGATATAGGTAACAAACAGCAATGGGCCCTGCACCGACCTCTGAGGCACTCCCACTAGTCACAGTCCTCCAGTATAAATGCATCCTTCCACTGTTACCATCTGCTCATCACCATCAAGCTAATTGGGTATCCAATTTGCCATATTGCCCTGGATTCCATGCGATCTAACCTTCCAGAGGAGCCTATCAAGGCCAAACGTATCAAAGGCATTTCTGAAATCTATCCAGACTACGTCTACCACTCTGCCCTCATCAACATGCTTGGTTACTTCATCAAAGAGCTCTAACAAATTTGTAAGGCTAATCTCCTACATACAAAGCCATGCTGATTAATCTGAAACAAACCCTGTCTCTCCAAATGCATTTATGCCTTATCCCTCAGAATCTTCTCAGAAAACTAACCCACCACAAACATCAAGCTTATTGGTCTGTAGTTCCCAGGCTTTTCTCTGTTGTCTTTCTTGAATATTGTCACAACGTTCGCTACTCTCCAGTCTTTCGGGATCTCACCTGTAGCTAACAGTGTTGCAAATATATCTAGCCAAAGTTCTGCAATTTCTATTCCAGCCCCTTGCAGTGTTCTTGGATATATCTCGTCAGGACTAAGACATGTATCCAAATTCATGCACTCTAATACATCCCACATCTATTCTAATGTAATGTAGAATGTCTAGGAGAAAGTGAGGACTGCAGATGCTGGAGATCAGAGCTGAAAATGTGTAGCTGGAAAAGCGCAGCAGGTCAGGCAGCATCCAAGGAGCAGGAGAATCGACGTTTCGGGCAGATTCTTGAAGAAGGGCTCATGCCCGAAACATCGATTCTCCTGCTCCTTGGATACTGCCTGACCTGCTGCACTTTTCCAGCAACACATTTTCAGCTAATATAGAATGTCCCCAAGTTTTCTCAAATACCTTCCCCAAGTTCCAAGGTATTCAAATGTTTCGCCCCAGTAAACACAAAGGAGAAATATTCACTGACAACCTTACCTTGGTTCTGCACGCACATTTCCTCCTTGGTCCTTAAGGTAACCCAATTCTCACTCTAGTTATTCTTTTTTTCTTTAATATACTTAAATAACCTCTTTGGATTCACCCTAACCTTCTCAGCCAAGACTATCTTGTTCCCCCTATTCGCCCTCCTGATTTCTTTTTTCAGTAAATTCCTGTATCCTTTGTATACCTTCAGGGTTTCCTTTATTCCCAGCTGCCTATACCTGAATGATGCATCCCTTCTTTTTGTGGTCAAGGTCTCAATATCGCTTGTCATCCTGGGTTCCTTTTTCCTGCCAACGTTGCAGTTTATCCTCACAGGAACATATAGACCTTGAATGCTAACTATCACACTTATAAAAGACCTCCCACTTGTCGGAGATCAGTTTACCTGTAAACAAACTACTCCCATCTACCCCGCAACATCGCGCTTAGTTCCATTAAAATTTGTCTTAGGCCACTTTATAAGTGAACCTATGGACCAGTATTATCACTCCCCTAAACTGTTGTGAAATTAACACAACCATGTTCACCGGTTCAAAAGTGCTCCCCACTGTCACCTCAGTCACCTATCCTGCCCTATTTCACAAACATAGTTCATATTTTCCCCTTTGTGTGCAGGACCCCTTATTAAATGCTTGAGGAAACATTCCTGAATGCATTAGCAAATTCCACTCTATCTAATCCTCAACGCTTTGGCAGTCCCATTCTATGTTAGAAACATTTCAATCTCCTATGATTGCTCTTCTATTGTTCCTGCAAATCTGCCCAGTCTCCCTGCACAGTTGTTCCACTAATTCCCATTGACTATTTAGGGCCAATAGTACAACCTCAATAACGTTACCATTCCCTTCTTATTTCTTAGCTCCACCCGGTAAACTTCATTGCATGAATCTTCAGTTATTTAATCTCTGATTATTGCTGTAAAATATTATCAATTTCCCAAAATATTTTCCACGTGCTAATATAACTTTGAGAGTAAAACTTAACAGTTTCCTGCACTGACGTTAGGCTGACTGTTCTGTCCATCACTGATTTACTTTCCTCTCTCTGTCATGTTAAACAGTAAAAGTACATTTCCCACCATCCAATCTGCAGGAACTGCTCCAGAGTCAATGCAATGTTGGAAGAAGACAGCAATTGACCATGTATTTCCAGGGATCTGTGGACCTAAACAACCAGGAATGCAGGCCTAACATGTTAAGCAGTTTATGCTAAGCCAAAACCTTCATACCAAAAATCAGTCGAGTGAAGAAACCTAGTCATTTGCTATGCCCGGGAGTCAATCTTCTGTTTTTCATAGACAGCAACAAACAGATCGTCCCGTGACTTGTTTTTTGATTCTCTATTTAAAATATGTTAGCTTTTTGATTTTTGGTGTGAATGCGCTCACATTGTTTTACAACTTTTGCTCACTTACTGAATCTGTACATCATGTCTCATCTTCATTATGTTCTTAACATAGTTTGTTCTCTTGTGTATCAGCTTCTTCCTTGTGCAATGCAAGGGCATGTCATCCAACCTTCCAGCATCAATTTGGCTATTTTTCAAATATACGAATACTAACTTATCCTTTGACTAGGTGTTTCACAGCAGGCTGAAGAATAGGAAAAAACTCAAGATGTCAGGGGCAAGCTTTCAGAGTGGGTAAAAGATTGGCTGACTGGCAGTAGGCAGGGAGTAAGGATGAAGAGGTCTTTTTCATGGAAGGTAGTCGGTGATTAGGTGAGTTCTGCAGGAATCAGAGTTGAGTCCACAACTATTCACGTTATACATTAACATTCTGGACAAAGGAACTGATGGGATTGTTGCTAAGTTTGCAAATGTCAAATAGGCAGGTAGCTGCGAAAGTACTTGGACAGATGAGGAGAATGGGTAAAAAATGGCAGGTAGAATAAAATGTCGGAACTTGTGAGGCAGCATCTTTGGTAGGAAGAATGGAAGGATAGACTGTTTTTAAAAAGGGAAGGTCTTCTATAAAATAGAACACATAACATAGAATATAGAAAAGTACAGCACCAAGCAGGGTCTTCGGCCCACAATGTTATGCAGCGATTAATCCTAATGTAAAATAAAATAACCTTAACTATGCACCCCTCAATTCACTGCTGTCCATGTGCATGTCCAGTATTCACTTAAATGTCCCTAATGGTTCTTCTTCCACCATCACTGCTGACAACACATTCCATGCATTCAGAACTCTCTGTGTAAAGAACCTACCACTGATGACCCCTCGATACTCTTCTCCTAATATCTTAAAACAATGAACCCTCATGCCAGTCAATCCTGCTCTGGGGAAACGTCTCAGGTTATTGATTCTATCCATGACTCTCATTACCTGGTATACCTCGATTCAGATCTCCTCTCTTCCTCTTTCTCTCCAGAGAGAAAAGTCCGAGCTTATTCAACTTTTCTTCATAAGGCAAACCCTCCAGTCCAGGCAGCACCCTGGTAAACCTTCTTTGCATCCTCTCCAAAGCATCTGTAGCTTTTCTTTAGTAGGGCGACCAGAACAGGACACAATATTCCAAGCGTGGTCGCCAAGATGTGGAGTGGATATTCCAGGAGTATGCAGCTGGTCAAACCACTCAGCTTTAAGCAGAACACAATGTTGTCGAAATACTACAGCTAAAACACGAAGAAAACAGAATTTAGAATAACTTCATCATTTGAAAACTCAAGCACCTCAGGAACGCAACTTAACCAATGAGCTGTTCCAATTCCCATAACATTCCATAAACACACCATTTGGTGAAAGGTAAATGTAAACACAGAATCTTGCAGGCAGGAGAGATTTCTGAGATAAAATTCAGTCAGGGATCATCTACTGAAGTACGGAATCTGTTTCAGCTGCAGCAGTTTCTGTGCCTGTTATCGGCAGCTTATCTGTTCCAAATAAACCAAATCAGAACAAAAGCCTGAACGGGGAGAACTGGCCACTCCTCTACCATTGTTCAACTAGGCTCTTTCTGAGACATTTTGACACCTCTGCCGTAACAACTTCTCATTTACGAAAAAAAAACCCAAGGACAACATAACCTTCTGAAAGTGGCAGCATTATTACACTGACCTGACAGTGTTTGACAGACAACAGTGTAGATGGAGCTTTAACTTGTGTCAAAACCTTTCCTTTACCTGTCCTGAATCTGTGTGATAGTGGTAGTGCAGAGTGGAAAAAGGCCCTCGGCCCAATAAGTCCACACCAACTCTCCAAAGCCTATCCCACCCAAACTCATTCCTCTACATTTACCCCGACTAACCCACAAATCCTTGAGAACTATAGGAAATTTAGCATGGCCAATTTTCCTAACCTGCACATCTTTGGATTATGTGAAGAAACCCACGCAAACATGGAGAGAATGTGCAAAGTCCATACAGACAGTCGCCTGTACCTGGAATCGAACCCAGTTCCCTGGTGCTGTGAGGCAGCAGTGGTAACCACTGAGCCACTGTGCCACCCATGTTGCCCATTTCCTGCAAGTGTCTGATGGGGATACTGCAGGGTGATCTTTAATATTTAGCTAACTCCTGTCTATAACTAACCTTCAGTGTTCGATTGGGTTAGGACAGTGTGAATATTAATCTGTATTAGATGTTGTGATTACGCTGTTCTGGTGGCTCCTGATGTACATCAGTTTATGTGGTGTTTTACTTTTTATCTTATCCTGTGCTGTACCTGTCCTGGGACTGTTGGTGTGGGGTCGATATGGAGTCTGATTAATTAATATCTAACTCCATGCTGGACGTGGCCTGGAAATTTGAAACATGTCGTTTTAGTGGGAACATTGCCCTGTTTCTAACCCCATGCTGTACCGATCCTTCATTGCTTGATGGAGACAATGTCACGGGTGGCTTAAAGCATATCCAACACAATGCTGAATACGGCTGAGGAATACGAAAGGGCTAACATAGGTATACATTTATTCTGTGTGTAAACCCATACTATTTCTGTCCTTGAGTGAAGATGTGTCAGTGCAGTGTGAGAGTTATTTCACACCTAACCGTTTTGATTACTGTCCCATTTAGCTAGATGAGTGCAGCTTCATCTCTAATCCATTAACACTCGGTAGCAGCAATGTGTACTGTACACAAGATGTGAAGAAATTCACGCAGGATTCGTACACTACACCTTTCAAAATCAGGGACATCAGAAGGACAAGAGTAGCAGATAAATGGGAATACTAGCGCACTCATGTTCTGTCCAAACCACTCCTAGTTTAGCAATACGTTACTGTTTATTTTGTGTTATTGTTTCGAGATCTTCCCTCATTATGTCTCCCTAAACACACAGACGACAACAGTTCAAGAAAGCAATTCACCAACACCTTTTCAAGGGAAACGAGAGAATGGGCAATGAATACTGACGTAATCAGCAACAGAATGAACTAAAATTAAACATATTGTCCAAGCATGACCAATATTGGCCAGGGAGATGAGAGTTTGTGCGCGCAGGTTGGTTGGGTCCAGTCAGTACCTTGCTTGCTGTGAACAGCTGATGCTGGGGTCGGGGTATGCTATTTGAAACAATACGTCAGTATTTCAGAATCAAGGCCTATATACCTAGCATCACACAGACATTGACATTCACAAACCAAATTACTGACTTGCGAGATAAAAGCAGCAAATATGTACTCGTACCGACTGTAGAACATTTGGACACAGTTAAATTATTGTCACAAAGATGTTAGTGCTTTTATATAGCACAAATACTCATACATGTAAAAATACTTGTACATTTTTAAAGTCATTATGCTTAATCATTTGATCTTGGGCGCATGATTTGAAAGTTCCTTATTGTGATTTGTGCATTGTTTTGACGATATTCCTGTTATAAATTTGAGCAAAACAAATGGGTGGGTTTGTACGAAGTGAGCAATCAAAGACTTTACGGCCTTCAGTAATAAAATGTTGCTGTCAGTGGTTAAAGCAATGCCGAAAACATTTACATAGAAATTTCCATTTGTTTCCAAACCCAGCCAGTTGTTCTGTTCAATTTTACGGTGAGAATATAATGAAAAGTGTGAACGAATCACAATGAGGTACTTTGAAACGCTCAGTCTGGTTACTGTTTGGATACTGACATTGTGGAGCTGACGTACATTCAATATCGTTTATGAGGGTTCAATATAAGAGGCCATGTGCTGCAGGAGTCCATCACATTTATAACATCTTCAGGGGGATTGGGTTCAATGTGCAGAATTATAGAGCTTTGGTGACACATTCCAAGTCATCAGCAGAGATAAAATTGCACGACATGGTTGTTGGCAGGTCATTTATACAAGTGCTGAAATGTATGTGGACCAGCATGAAGCCCTATGATAGACGTTTGAACAGGCTGTCTCATGCACTCCCTTCTTGGTTCGGGCTGTTTTTGTTGCTAGGGATAGTGTGAATAACAGTCCAGCTCAAGTTTGGAAGCTCCCTGGACAAATTCGGCTGATGGTCGGTATTTTGCAGATTGCAGTGGTGAGGTGTGATAACGCTCTTTCTGAATTCAGGCTTTCTTTTAAAAAATGCCATGTGCAGGAAATTTGCTGATCTGAAAATGGTTACTACAGTCACTGAGTAGTACAATAATTAGGTGTTTACGCTGGTAATTTAAGTTTTGTTCACTTCAATTATTTGTAACGGAAAAGCAATGATGTTTGGTTTATTTTCAAATATGTAAGACATAAAGTGACAATAACTCTCTATGACACGAAATGTAAAAGTGACCTGCCATATATTTCAAACAGACTAATCAAGCAACACTCAGATATTGTCTGTAGAGCAGGATTCTGTGAACAGGTCAATGTCTCCGGCAACATCACCATCCTCTCTGTCCCACTGACAGGAAACAGCCAGGCAGAGGAGGAAATATGTATACAGTATTGGTATATATAGTCAATATAGTGCTCAGCATTAATGCTGGATCCTGTTGGGGCTAGACGCTCTGTGGCAAGTTATGAGGGAATCAATAGAAGGGAAACATATAATTGACCACATCGTCACCGATCTGCCTGCTGCAGATGCACCTCTCCATTTCATATATTGGTAAGAATGGTCACTCCACAGTCCTGAAAGGGAGGAGGGGCTATCTTAATTTTGTAGACCCTCCACCATTTTATGTAGCAATCTGTGCGCTGAATGGGACAGAATTTGAAAAGATCGAGCAACTAACAACGAGGAGTCCATGAGGAGCAGTGGGCCATCAGCAGCAGCACAACTCATGCAGTCTGCAACCTCACAGCCCGGCATACTTCCCACTGTATAGTAACCATCACGGCCCGACATACTTCCCACTGTATAGTAACCATAACGGCTAAAAATACCTCCGACTGTATAGTAATCATCAAGCCACGGATCCCTTCCTGGGTCCGTGAAGAGTGCAGAAGGACATGCTGGGAGCAGCACCAGCCAAACTTAGAGATGAGTGGACAACCTAGAGAAAATCTGATTGCCTTCAACTACAAAGCAGGCCAACTTGCATGCTAAGAAGCATAAGCAGCCAGTTATGGACATAGCTCAGTGATACCAGAATCAATGGTATAGATGTATCTATAAGGTCCTGCCACATTTAGTTATAAACGACAGTGGACAATGAATGAGACCATTGGAGGAGAGGGCTACTCTCTAACAATGAAATCCCCAGTTATGCAAGACAGTAGCACATCAGGGAAAAATAAAGCTGCTGTAACTGGAACAATCTTCAGCCAGAAGGGCTGACCAGATGATCCTTTTCAGCCTCCTTCAGTAGTCTCCAGCATCACATATCTCAATCTTCAGACAACTCAATTCACCCCACACAATGTCAACACATGGCTGGAGACACTGAAAACTGTGATTTAACACAAGAGATTGCCACATCTTTAACCAATCTGATCCATTCCAGCAAGAACACTGAGACCTATCTAAAATATGATAAACTGCCCAAGTATGTCCTGTACATAAAACGCAGGGCCCTTGTATTCCAGCCAGTTGCTGACCCATCGGTGCAGGGTCTACCATGGAAATGTGAAGGAAGGTGTCAGCAATAGTGGGATCCATCAGCAATAACCTGTGTCATTCAGTTAATGTCTCATCAGGCTCACTCAGATCCGAGCCCATTGCACGCTCAGTTTAAAAGAGGAGAATTCCAAACGAGCAGTGAGTGTAATTACTGTTCACATCAAGGCACCATGTGACAGGGTGTGACAATAAGAGCCCGAGTATAATTATACTTACTCAAAATCTGGGGGAATTACTCTCCAGTTTGGAATTATCCCCAGCAACAATAATGCCTGTTGTCAGTGTGAGTAATTCCCCCCAAAACAATAATGCCTGTTGTCGGTGTGAGTAATTATCATCTGCAACAATGATGCCTGTTGTCAATGTGAGCAATTCCCCCCACAACAATAATCTGGTTGTCAGTGTGAGTAATTATCACCAGCAACAATAAAATCTGTTGTCAGTGTGAGTAATTATCACTAGCAACAATAATACCTGTTTTCAGTGTGAGTAATTCACCCATAAAAATAATGCCTGTTGTTAGTGTGAGTAATGAACCCCAACAACAATAATATTCCCAGCAACAATAATGCCTGTTCCCAGTGTGAGTAACTGGAACTCCAGGAGAGCTCTGCAGCAATTCCTCACGAAAGAGAGTGTCCGAGGCTCAACCATTTCCAGCTGCTGCAATGACACTCTCTCCATCATAAGGTCAGACGGGGCAATGTTCACTGATGATGCCATTCCTGAAAAAGGCCATGCTGAAATGTAACAACACTTGGAAATTATCCAGGTTTAGTATGACAAACGGCAACTAATAATCACGCCACATAAATATTAGACAATAAGTAACAATAAAGATTCAAACCATTTTGACCTTCCATAACATTCCCATCACTGAGTCCCCAACACGATGTTTATTAGAATCCTGGGTGCTATCATTGCCCAGAATGTGCCCTGGACTGGCCCCATAAATAATACTGCCTTTAAGAGCAAGTCAGATGCGAGGAAAGCTGCAGTGAGCAACTGACCTGCTGATTCCTCAAAGGCTGTGATGAATTACATCCCAGGAATAACACAGGACAAAACCAACCCTTTTAATTACTATCACTTCCATGACCATTCATCCACTCCATCACTGATGCTCAATAGTAGCGTTGTATACCATTTACAAGGTTCACTGCACCAAGCTTTATTGGAGAGCAACTTTGAAACCTACTTTAATCTAGAAGAACTAAGGCAACGGGTTCTTTGGAAAACCAGCTAAATGCAAGCTCACTCCTTCATACGGTCAGATGTAATGATATTTGCTCATGAGTTTATAATTCCTTACTTCTCAGATCACGAAATCAGTCTGAATGCTGCAAGACTTAGACAACAGCCAGGCTTGGGCTGACAAGTGGCAAATAACATTCAAGCCACACAAATGTCAGACAATAACCATCATAAACCATCCCACCATCGCTATTCAACATTCAAAGGTAGTACCATTGCTGAATTCATTGGCACGAACATTCTCAGGTTTATCCAAGACTATACAGCTGCTATAGTTAGAGCATCAGATCAGAAGTTAGGAAGCCTGCAGCGAGTAATTTTTTCTCCTGTCTTGCCAAAGTCTGTCCAAAATCTCCAAGGTTCAAGTCAGGATTTGATGGAACAATCTCCACTTGTCTGATGAGTGCAGCTCCAACAGTACTCAGACAGGTTGACACGATTAAAGAATAAGCAGCCCACTTGATTGGTCCCCATCCACAATGACATCCTCCCTCCCCCACCGACACTCAGCAACAGGTGTGAGTACCATCGCCCTCCTTAGACAGTACCATCCACACTCATTACCACTGCCACCAGGAAGGAAAAGGGCAGCAGTGATCATAATTCATTTGATTTTAATTTAAGTATTGTAATGGACAAAACAAGACTAAGTGTTGGAGTTTTCGTGTAACTCGGTCTAACTTTATTAAACTGAGAAGGGATTTCTTCAAGGGAACAGGAAACAATAACGAGAAGATAAATCAGAAACAAAGCAGTGGCAGGTATTCTGAGGGGAGATTAAAGTGGTTCCCAGGAAATGTGATCTCACAGATTAAAATAGCGTCAGACTGCTAAATCCAGAGCTCTCTTGAAATCTTGGAACACACAGACAGAACAGGAAAGCTTACATAAGACAGTGGGAACTCAATACCCCAGAAAGCTGAGAGGAGTGCGGAATGTGGAGAGGTGAGGTCCAAAGCGAAATTAGGAAGCAAACAGTGTGTGTGAAATTATGCTGGCAAGACACATCAAACAATCTTTAGCAGATTTCTTTTCAAAACAGAGAAGGAAAAGTGAAATAACGAATATCAAAGGCAAACAATGGAAACCACATGTAGCTGTGGATGGTTTGTATATGGTTCTGAGTTTCAATTAAAGTTAAAACTGACCTCTTTTTCTGACCAAATTAGAGTTCCAGTCAAACCTTCCTAGCCTCATTCTTGCCCCAGTGAAAGTTGCTCACAGTCAACTAATGATTCTCACTCTCAATTATTGCATATCATTCTCTACCATTTCCGTGAACTTTACCATAAAACGATCGCTGCACCCCTAAACGTTCCCCTACTGACACTGGATCCCACCTCTTTCCCAAGGACCAGGTCCAATAGTACATGCTCTCTTGGGCTGGACACATACTCCTGAAGTGAGCTGGTCCTCCATGTAATCCAGGAACACTCGCCCCTCATGACTCTTCACAACCAGTAACCCAGTCAATATCTGGAAATATTAAGTTTCTCAATATTAGTAGTCTGTAGTATTGTCATCGCTCTCAAATGCCTTTGCATATTTATTCTCTCCATCCTTTCCAATGGTTTCTGACCGACAGACTGTACCTCACAGTTTACTTGTATACTTTTTGTTCTGTAGCTCCAGCCAAATTCATTCTGTCCTTGGACGGATCACCTTTCTCTTGGACTCCTTAACTTACGATAATATAAACCCATACTTCTACCTTCAACCTTTCCCTTCCCTTCTGTCATTTTGGAATCCTTCATACCCAGCAATATTTAACACCACGTCCTCCCATTCCTTGAGCCAGCTCTGGGTGATCAACACATCAGACTACCACACACCAATCTGCATTTCGAACTCCCCACACTCTGAGTCTTCATGTCCATGCACAGTACCTCAGATTAAGGCTTTCTTTCTTACTCCATCTTACACTGTTAAACATGTTGTTGTAAATTAGTACCAACTGCAGCTCCCATTATTTTGAGAATCCTGGTACTCTCCTCTACTATTTCTTTTTGCAACCTAAGCACCCACCAAATTATTTTCAATCCCTCCCAAACACCCGTAAGAAATTCAGTCCCAGCTCTGTCACGTTAGCCCATCCAGCTTATACAATTACTGCCTTCCCCAGAACCAGTCCCAATGTCCCAGGAATCTGAAGCCTTTCCTGCTGCACCATCATTCCAGTCACACTCTCATCTACCTAAAACTCCGAGTCCTGTTCTCACTTGCGCACGGCACTGGCAGTAGCCCAGGGATTGCTACATTTGAGGTCCTGCTTGCTAACCATCCACCTTGCTCCCTAAATTCTGATTCCCAGACCACTTCACCCTTCCTACCCAGGTCATTCCTACCAAAACGGACATGACCTTTGACTGCTCACTGAACCTCAGATGAATATCCTGCAGACACAGTGACATTCTTTACCCCACTATCCTGTAATTACAGATACGCCGACACCTTCTTCAATTTCCTGACATCCCTGTGATTGTCGCTCCTCCTTTCTTCTCCCTCCCCTCCTGTACAGTAAGGCTGCTTGTGGTGCCACAGACATGGCTCTGACTGCCCTCCCCTGAGCAGTCAGTACCTTCATCAGCTTCCAAACTGGGAAACTGATTTGGGAGGGAGACACCGGGATATTCCTGGAGTCCCTGGCTGTTTCACTTCGATTGCTTGGGCGCCAATTCCCTTCCTTATTCCAAGCAGTCATGTGTCAGGATGATTTGTTCTGTGTGTGTGCGCTATCCCTCTAACTCTCAGCATCACAAAGTCTCTAGTCAGTGTCTGATCTCTATGACCCAGTGTTCATCTAGGACATGAGCAGGGGCTATGACTTCCCAATGCAACAGGAACCATTTTCCTTCTGACAAACATATCATGCCTTGTCGTAAAATGCAACATGCCTCGAGTAACTGAATTTATTACTTAGAATGAAGTTAACATCCGGGAAATAACAATATGGTTAAGTCCCTTATTCCACTGTGGCTTATTGAGCTTAATTTATGCTACTGGCTCAGTACAATAAATTCACATACACCTCATATTTCTGAGTTCAATCCTTACTTTAGAAGTTGAAAAAATAAATTTGCTGACTAACAGCAATTAACTGATAGTCACTAATAACGGTTTAATATCAGCCAACGAACTTACAGCATTTTCTGTGATGGCTCTTACACTCCTTTCAACCTCAGTGCAGGCAGGTCCCAGCAGCAGAACGTTATCTCTGTGACTCCCAGGTACGTGTAATCCTCCAGATCCCACTCCACTCTGCTCCCTCACAGGGTCACCGTCTCTGTCACTCCCAGGTACGTGTAATCCTCCAGATCCCACTCCACTCTGCTCCCTCACAGGGTCACCGTCTCTGTGACTCCCAGATACGTGCAATCCTCCAGCTCCTACTCCACTCTGCTCCCTCACACGGTCACCGTCTCTGTGACTCCCAGATACGTGCAATCCTCCATTATTCACTCCACTCTGCTCCCCCACAGGGTCACCGTCTCTGTGACTCCCAGGGACGTGTAATCCTCCAGCTCCTACTCCACTCTGCTCCCTCACAGGGTCACCGTCTCTGTGACTCCCAGGTACGTGTAATCCTCCAGCTCCTACTCCACTCTGCTCCCTCACAGGGTCACCGTCTCTGTGACTCCCAGGTACGTGTAATCCTCCAGCTCCCACTCCAGTCTGCTCCCTCACACGGTCACCGTCTCTGTGACTCCCAGGCATGATTATGCCAAGATCCTCAGTGCTGATTTATATTCTCCCAGGTGTGTGTCAGCCTCAAGCTCCTGCTCCAAGTTGCTCGCTCACATATTCACTCCCACTGTGACTCAATCCTGATTTCGAACCTCCTGATCTGCTGCTTCTCCAACTCCAAGTCCCAGTCAGCCTCGATCCTCGCTGCTGATGTATATTCTCCCGGTCTGTGCTGCTCTCTCTGGGGTTCCTTCCCTTTGTGACTCCCAGGTAATGGTCGGCCTCAAGCCTCAGCTGAGATTTATAACATCCCATTCCGCACTGCTCTCTTACAGGATCGCCGTTGTGCCTGGAAGACAGTGAAAACGATGAGGATTAGACAGAGCAGAGGATGTTACAGTAACTGAGAGAACTGTATAGGATGGAACAGGTTATCTGGGGAGGTATGCAGACCTGCAGTGCCTAAAGCAGGTTACTGGAAGATACAGCGAGAGTTGCAAGCGCTGAAGACAGCAAAGGAAATAGAGAGACAATGGCTTATTTATGATGCAATTTTGTAGAGTCTAAAGGGCTTTTTCTGAGCTGCTGACAGAGATGCATAGACTTTAACAAATGCAAATTGAGAGCCAGCGAGTGTTGTATGTTACAGAGTTCGAAGACGTTCAGTAACTGGGCGGAATAGAAACTTTTGGAGCTCTGATGGTGTTCTAGGACCCTCAGGACATGAGGAGGTGCAGAGAATGGGAGCATTCCAAATAGTGGGATTGTAGGAACTGGAAGTCCTGAGATGAATAAGGAGGAAGAAAAGTACCAATTTAGCACACACAACCATTGTCATTATAGAGATTTAAGGAAGGAAACCTGTGCTGTCATTGATTACTATTATATAGAGAGTTACAGAAGCTGAGGGGACTACAAATTTAAAAAAGGAGTGACTTTACGTGATTAGAATTTAAGCAAGATTAAATACATTTTAGTGATCTCTAGCACAGATGGGAATGGAGGAGGTGAGATATTGTGAGGAACTATAAGAGTTATAAGTCGGGGAGGATGTCAGATACAAAAGGGAGAGCTGCATTGTCTGTGTGCAGTTACACACATGAGGAGTATTGTAGCGCGTGCTGGAGAGGACACACATAACAACAGTTCCAACGGCTGGTGCAGTTGCTCAGGAAGGCAGCTCACTACCACCTTTTCAGGGACAACACCAAATAAACAATAAATGCTGGCTCAGCATCAATGCTCATGTTCAGGAATGAATGTGTAAAATATCTACAAGTAGCACTGAGGTCACTCAGGAAGGCACTTTCAGCAGCCCTTCACAAACCCGTAACCACTATGTCCTGGAAGAACAGGAGCTCCCGGTGCACGAGAACACCAACATTTTCAAGGTCCCCTCCAAGACACGCTCCATCCTCCCAGCGCTGTGTCTGTCCCTACATGCAAAAGACTGCAGTTGGTCAGGAAGGCAGCTTCCCCAGGGAATTACAGATGGGAAAGAAATGGAAAAACTCTGCTGATTACAGCCAGACAGAAAAATAAATCCAGCAGTGTGTGTGAAATGAAATTTCCATTTCAGAACAACATGCTGAACATGGATAGAAGATTTGTCTGATTGGCACAAGACAGAGAGTATGAAGAAAGGGGTCTTTTTCACGATGGGAACTGGTGATTAGGGGAGCTCCGCAGGGGTCAGTGTTAGGATGACACTCTACATGTTATACATTAAGAGTCTGGACAAAGGATGTGAAAGGGTACGAGAAATGGGTTTCCAAGAAAGATCCCAGGGATGAAATTCGTGTCATATGAGGAGCAGGTGAAGTCTCTGGATCTGCACTTGATGAAGTTTCAGAGGCGGTGGCAGAATCTCATTCAAACTTACAGAATACTGAGGGGCCTGGATGGTGTGAACGTGGGCAAGATGTTTCCACGATCAGGCGAGACTCGGGGCCAAGGGCCCAGCTTCAGACTGAAGGGATGACCATTTAGAATGGAAATGTGGAGGAATTTATTCAGCCAGAGGGTGATAGATCTGTGGAACTTACTGCCTCGGGGGTATGTGGAGGCGAGTAATTCAGCGCATTTAACTCAGAGATAGATAGGTTCTTGGTGAGTAAGGAGATCACCAGGGTTACAGGGAGTAGGCGAGAGAATGAGGTTCAGAGACAATTCAGACAGAATCGAATGGTGTCACAGACACGATGGACCGAATGACCTAGTTCCACCCTATATATGATGGTGTTATGGACGGTCCTCATTCCATGGGTTTCTAAGTGTGCAGTTATCATTTCTGGCTTATCGTTTACAATACATTCAAGCACTTTCCTGATCATTACGGTCACCTCTTGGTTTCAGAATGACTGCAGAAAGCTACACCACAGAGTAACTTGGGAATCCTTGTGCATCAATCTCATAAAGGTGTTATACAAGGCCAGCAGGACATAGAGAAGGCAAATGGAATGCTGGGATAGACTCCAAAGGGAATGGAGAATTTTAAAAAAAGGGAAGGTTTGGAACAACTACAGAGGACTCCAGTAAACCCACACTGAGAATACTGTGAACAGGTTTGGTCCCCTATCTAGGGGGAAAATGTTCTTGCATTGAAGGCAGTCCTGTTAAGATTTAACAGACCGATCCTCAGAATTGAGGGATATTGATGGGAAAAGATTGAGAAGGTTGAATGTGATCTCATTAGCATTTAGAAAATGAGGCAAATTTGTTGATAACCGAAGATTCCTCTGTTCTTGCAAGTTTGGTTTCTGATATGTTGGTTCCCCTGACCGAGGATCTGTAACCGGAGATAAAGGGGAATGCAGGCACGAGGTAACCTTAAGAAAAATGCTGGGTTGTAGAGGCTGGAGGAAGTTACAGAGTTCGGTGGTTCGAAATCACTGTTGGTGGCTAGAGATCAGATAGGTTGTCGGGCTGAAATATGTCACTGAGAGGTACAGGAAAATCAGTCCAGAAGGAGTTACATTGATCGGGAGGAATATAGGTTCTAGAGATGACACAGATAAGGGCGGCAGTTGGAGCTAAAGGAGATACAGAAACTGGGAGGGATGTGGGGACTTGAGATTACATAGATTGGGGTGGTAGTTGGATCTGCAGGATTTTATAGAGAAAGGGAGGATTAGACAGACTAGAGATTACACAGATTAGGGTGGTAGTTGGAGCTACAGGAGTTTATAGAGAGAGGGAGGATTGGAGGGATTGGAGATTACACAGATTGGGGTGGTAGTTGGAGCTACAGGAGTTTAGAGAGAAGGGAGGATTGGAGGGACTGGACATTACACAGATCTGGGAGGTAGTTGGAGCTACAGGAGTTTATAGAGTAAGGGAGGATTGGAGGGACTGGAGATTGCAGAGATTGGAGTGGTAGTTGGAGCTGCAAGATATTACAGTGAAAAGAAGCTTGGACTGACGGGAGATAACACAGATATGGACGGTAGTTGGAGCTGTAGGACTTACAGAAATGGGGACAATTGTAGGGACTGGAGAGGACACTGGTAGGGATGGTAGTTGAAGCGGCAGGAGTTTATAGAGATGGCAGGACTGTTGGTACTGGGGACTACATTGACATGGACAATAGTTGGAGCTGCAGGAGTGAGTGAGATAGGGAGGGCTGAAGGGGCTGTATCAGTTCACACAGCAAGAGAGAATTGTCGCGATTGGAGGGACCAGAGATGATGATGGTTATAGGGCTGCAGGAGTTCAGAGAACTAGTGAGCGCTGTGAAGGTAGGTTTGAAGCATTCCCATCAGTTTCACAGAGATGTTGAGTGCTGTTCAGAAGTTGATTACAGAAATCGAGAGAGTTGCAGATACTGGAAGATATGACAAAGACAGTAAGCTGTAGTATTTGAAGAGGTTAGAGCATCAGGATGCATTGAGGAGTTGGAGGCTGCTACAGGTGTTAAACATGCAGCAGGGGATCAATAACGTTATATTGATTAGGATGATTGGAAGCTGTGGAGATAAAGAACGAGAATTGCAGGAACTGAAGAATATCACAGATGAGGAGTAACATATGTACTAGAGGTGTTAGAACATGAGATGTGCTGTATTCAATGGAGTCAGGGAAGATACAGGGAGATCTGAAGGGACTACAGGTGATATAAAGGATAGTAAGGCTCCTCAATGTCGGATGGGGGCAGTTTTCACAGACCGGGGAGTTTCCTTTTTGGAAAGGTGTTATTTACAGAGATTAAAAGTGCTGTATAGAATTGAGGAATGAACAAAGATATGGAAGGCTGTAGTTAATGAAGACATTTGTTGTTGTCGGATGCTGAGGTTCTGGAAATTATGTGGACCGGAAAGCTGGACAATCTGCCAGAGCTTACAGATATAGGAACAGCAATAGAGCTGGAGACACTAACACAGAAAGGGAGTATTGCTCACATTGGAGGAGGTTTCCGCTTTAGGGATGGTTGTAGGGGAGTGTAACATTTACACAGATAGGGGTGTAAGAGCTGGAGAATATTATGGAGATGATAAAATAGATGGACAGACTAGAGGAACTTACAGTGACAGAATGGGTGATAGCAACAGGAGGATGTTACAAAGATAGTGAGTCTTGTCGGAAATGGATTGGGAGAGTCACAGGCATTGGAGTGGCTTCTGCAGGGAGTGCTACAGGGACCTGAGAGGATTACGCAGATAGGGATGATTGTAAGATCTCCACATTATCATGGCTTTCAGGCGTGGAAGAAGTTACACAGATACGGAGGGATATTGGAGCTGTGGGAGTTCCCAGGGAATCGAATGTTTGGAGGGTTTGGGTCTGTTTATAGATAAAGCGATTATGTTTAGTGACAGTAATATGGAACACAGAGGGAGAGTTTAGATTAGAGGTCCCACAACATGGAAACAAGCACTTCGGCCGAACAAGTCCACACCAACCGTCCGGAGCGTAACCCACCCAGACCCATCTCCCTCTGATTAATGCAACTAACACTACGGGCAATTTAGAATGGCCAATTCACCTGACCTGCATGTCTTGGACTGTGGGAGGAAACCAGAGGAAACCAACGCAGACATGGGGAGAATGTGCAAACTCCACACAGACAGTCACCCAACGCTGGAATCGAACCTGGATCACTGGCAGTGTGAGGAATCATTGCTCACCACTGAGCCAACGTGCTGCCCCCAAATTGCAGAATTACACAAAGAGAGGATGTTTGAGGTGCTGAGAGAAATGTCGGGAGTGGAGGAGCAAATAGAGATGTGGAGTGCTGTTGCGGCTGGAAAAGTGTCTGGAGGTGTTTATATAGATAAGGATGTCGGTCGGGATCGGAGATAGTTACTGAGGTTGTGTGGTGGTATAGGCTAGGTGGCAAGAATGTGATCTGCCTGCAGAAGGTTATAGTTATATCATGTTCTCTTTGGACTTGAGGAAGGTACATAGGTGGATATCTTGGTCTAGCCTGGAGGATTTTACAGAGATGGGGTGGACTGTAAGTATTGTGCAAAACTACAGAAATTGGGATCATTGTACTGAGTGCACGATGAGATTATTGAGATTTGGCATGTTGAGACTGGACCAATTTACAAATAGGGAGAGATGTCAACATTGGAGTAGTTTTCAAATATACAGCAGGATTATGGGAGGAGTGGATGATACAGTAATAGGAAATTTTCTGGAATTACAAGCATTAAAAATGCTGGCGTAGATGAGTTGGGCCTACAGGTATGTTTCCTTGCTATATGACACTATCACATGACAAGAGACAGTGTGAGAGAGGGAGGAGAGAACAGAAAGATCCCAGTTTTCAATACAAAATCCTTGAGCGAGGCCTGCTTCCCATCTGTTGTCCTGATCCTCACTATGACAGCACAGGCATGGATGAATAAATGTGAACTCCCGATGCTGTTTCAGGAAGGCTCAGTACAGTAGATCTGAAAGTCATCCTCTTACAAGAGGGTGGGAATTGAGCCTGGGACCATCATGCTCTGTGTTCACCCTTCAACATAGTACCTATGTCATGTTATCTGAACCAAAGTTCCATCACTTAAATGTTCTCTGCTCTGTTCACTGTGAGTGATCCTATCTCGCTGCAGGATTTATTGAAGGCTCTCACTCTCCGTCGCTCTGGCTGACCAACCGTCTTCAATATGGTGATAGACGAGACAGGAGTTGGGAATTCTGCTGAGTCAGGAATATCCTGAGTACCTACATGAGGCAGAGAAATAGACAGAATGGTAAATCAGACTGATGTACTGAGGGTAACACATGGAGAATGACACTGAGTCCCACAGAGATTTGGAATATCCCAGTCTCCATCCCTGGCCTGTGATGCCCGTCTCTCTGGAGTGGAGAATTCTGTTGGCTCAGGATCTGGAGTAGCTGCAAAAGGTGCAGTCACCGGCAGCAATTAGACCCTCACAGTGACAGATACCACATGGAGAGATACTGAGAGATAGCACCAGAGTGCAGGAAGGTATCAGGATCAAACCACGGTCAAGATGAAGGGGTTTGATTCATGCTGCAAAGGTATCAATACTCAGGGCTGAGGGAGCTATCAGTGGGCCAGGCGATGGCCTAGAGTTACTCTCACTAGCCTGTTCATCCAGAATTTAATGGTGGTGTCAGAGATACCCATCTGACTGCTTAATATCGTATAAAGAAGGAAATCTGTCTTAAGCAGACGGTCTGGCCTACATATGAATCCAGACCTAGAGCAATGGGATTGGCTCTCAATTGCCCTCTGAAATGGTCTGGCAAGCCACTCAGCTCTCGGGTAACTGGAAGTGGGCATGAAATGCTGACCAGCCAGAGACAGCAAAATCCTATGAGTGCACTAAAAACAACACTGCTGAAACCAGTGTCCTGGTTAATCATGTCGGTAGGTTTATGGACAGTCTTTAAACTGGCAGAGAGGATGCAGCAACAGGGTTCAGGTGAAAGGAGCTTTCCAAATGCAAAGAGAAAATGCGAAGCCTTGGAACAGCATGGGAACGTGGCTGAAGACAAGCAGAAAGGAAAAGGAAGAGACAGAGTTTAACAAAAACTGTACATCAGCAAATCGGTTTGTGACAGAAAATTATGGGAAAGAGTAAATAATAATGTTTTTATTTGGAATTGCCAAAATATCTGCAACAAGGTAATAGACTTATGACACAGAGATAAATGAGATTTGGTCAGCAGAGAGACGTAATTACAGGGTGAACAAAGGTGGAGCATAAATATTCAACGGTAAACAACCTTACAGGATCTCAGGCAGAATGGAAAAGCAAGATGGGAACCTTGACAGTAATGGCAACAAAGGCATTACAGAGAAAGCATTTGGCATCAGATTATGCAGCTGAATCATCCTGAATGCAAATTCTGGCTGCTACTACGTGTCAAACAAAATAGGCAGGATAACAGTTTTTACACTGCCGACAGTATTGCTCATCCCTGATTTAAACAGGAAGTCATTTGAATTTGTAGCAAAGGTGGTGTGATAATTTTGGGAGAGGTCAACCTTTGTATAATCTGGGACAGACACATTGGTAAGAGTGATATTATCCGAGATCCTCTTTGAATGTTTTAGTCAGAGTATCTTTGAATAACACATTGTGAAACTGGCTAGGGATGTACCTATCTCAGGTCGACCGTTCGGTGATGAAGCTGAGTGAAGGAGCAATATCACACCGAGATTCTCCAGGAAATTATCCTGGAATTCAAAGAGATTATGATTTTAAAGTGACCATAAAGCACATCCGAACATCAGTAACAAAGCCAATTACATGATTTTGAGAGAGAACTGACAAAAGTAAACAGGGTAAACAGACTGAAATACCAGGCTGGAAATGAACAGTGGAAAACATTTAGAGCCAGGGTGTCCTAGAGACGTACAGCTCTTATACAGACCCTTCAGTCCATCTGGTCCACGCCGACCAGCTATCCTTTCCTAAACCTGTCCCATCTGCCAGCACTTGGCCCATATCCCACTAAACCCTTTTTATTCATATACCAATACAGATGCCGTTTGAATGCTGCAATTGTACCAGCTTTCACGACTTCCTCTGGCAGTACATTCCATACATTCACCACACTGCGTGGAAACGTTGCCCTTAGATCCCTTTTAAATCTGTCATCTCTCACCCTAAACCTATGCCCTCTATCTTTGGTCTCCACCACCTCAGGGAAAAAACCTTATCTGTTTATCCTGTCCATGCCGCTCATGATTTTATAAACCTCAAGAATGTCACACCTTAGCCTCTGACGCTCCAGGGCAAACAGTCCCAGTTGCTTCAGCCTCTCCCTATAGATCATATCCTCCAACCCTGGCAACATCCTTGTAGATCTTTTCTGAACACTTTCAAGTTTCACAACATCTTTCCGATAGGAAGGAGACCAGAATTACACGCAACATTCCAACAGTGGCCTACCGAATGACCTGTACAGCTGCAAAATGACCTCCAAACTCTGATACTCAATGATCTGACCAACAAAGGAAAGCATACCTAACACCTTCTTCACTATCCTATCTACCTGTGACTCCACATTCAAGGAGCAATGCACCTACACTCCAAGGTCTCTTTGTTCAGCAACACTCCCTCTAAATTTGCCATTAAGTGTATAAATCCTGCTAAGATTTGCTTTCCCAAAATGCAGCACCTCGCATCTATCTGAATTGAACTCCATTTGTCACTCCTCAGCCCATTCGCCCATCTGATCAATATCCCATTGTACTCTGAGGTAATCTTATTCACTGTCCACTATATCTCAAATTTTGGTGTCATCTGCAAACTTATTAAAGGTACCTCCTACGTTCATTTATATAATGATGAAAAGTAGTGGACCCAGCACCGAACTTTGTGGCACACCATCAGCACAATAGAACAGTGCAGCATAGCAATAGGCTCTTCGGCCCACCACAATGCTATTCTCAACTCATCCCATCTGAATGTACATGGTCCATATCCCTCTATTCCATGCCTGTTCATGTTTCTGTCGAAATGCCACTTCAAAACTTTACTCACATTTGTGTTTCAAGACCTCGCTTGGCAACTTTCACTCTCTGAAAAAAAATCTTGCCTCACACACATCATTTAAACTTTCTCTTTCTCATCTTAAACCTCTGTGCTCTAGTATTTGAAACTTACTCATTGGAAAAGAGATTCTGACTATCCACATTATCTATCCCTGTCCTAACGTTATATCCCTGTACCTGATCGCCTGTCAGCCTCTGATACTCTCACAAAGCAATCCATCTTTGTTTAATTTCCTCTTAATCCTAACACATCTTTAAAAACACAATACTGGTAACGTGCTGAAAAACCCTTTTTGTACCCTCTCGAAATCCTCCAAATCCTTCCTATTTTGAGATGAGAACTGCACGCAGTACTCCAAATGTGGCCAAACAAACGTTTTTTTCAATTACAACATCAGATGCAAACCACGATACCCAACGTTGTGACCGATGAAGGCCAGAGTTCCATTTGCTTTCTTTCCCATTTGAAACACTTCTGTTGCCATTTTCAGGATGTCACTGGCTAGCACCAAAATCATAATAGAAACGTCAAAGATTTTAGTCTGCCGGGAGGTTAAACAAATGTTGATCCCTGTTCTGTTATGAGAACTTGGGAAGCTGACAAAGTGTGACATCAAACAAGCGATCAAGGAAGTGGGTTTCAAGGCGCATTTTGTGACATAAAACAAAGTTTGTATCACAAAACTGATTTGAACGAATTTGTTCTGCTCGAGGTCATCATCTTTTGTCAGACTAAAAACGACTCAGAATTTAGTTCTTCTATAACTCAGTGGTTCGAGGCTGGTTTTGTACCTCCATTCTCACGGCAGCTTTTCTGAATTTCCTTACAACTTTGCAACAAGCATCCGAAGGTGCGTTGTATGTGTTGTTTGGACTTATTTTTGAAGGAAAAGCTGAAAGTCATTTTTTTTACGCAGACCAGGCCTCATCTGTTTCAGTTTGGAAGTCCACGTCCGTGTTTTTCCTCTGAGGACCATGTGGATGTCAAGCTTCTGAGGCGAAGAATGCCTTCGTTTGGCAGGAAGAAAAACGTAACTCATTAGAGGCAATAATCTAACGGTGAAACAGTGGGAGACGAAAACTTACAGGGATGCGGCTGTGTGCTTCTGTTCCTTATGTAGAGACAGGAATGCGCTGGAATTCAAATTAAACCGGTCAGAGGCTGGAAGAGCACAGCTAGCCAGTCTGCCTCACAGGTGGAGACATCGACGGTGTGCAGATACCAAATATTCACGATTGGGGCAGTCTTCGAAGGACAGCCTCCTGTCAGTTTACTCCTCTGCTTATGTCAACAGAATCGGGTTTTAAATCTAGTAATGAAGAAAGAAGAGGCCAAACGGTTCAATTCCTCATTTTATGTTAGTTGGGATGTCCTGAGGCCTTTGTCACTGTCAAAAGATGTGTCTGTATAGTTCCATCTATGGGTTAAAATGAGGTTCAGTCCTCCCCCAGGTCATGAACAAATGTGACGGTATCTGACTTCAGTCTCTATCGCTGGTTCATTTGAAATTAAAACTTTGCATGGAAAGTCACACTGAGACAAACACTTCAGACGTCAGGCTAGATTAGATTACTTACAGTGTGGAAACAGGCCCTTTGGCCCAACAAGTCCACACCGACCCGCCGAAATGCAACCCACCCATACCCCTACATTTACCCCTTTACCTAACACTACGGGCAATTTAGCATGGTCAATTCACCTGATCCGCACATCTTTGGACTGTGGGAGGAAACCGGAGCACACGGAGGAAACCCACGCAGACACGGGGAGAACGTGCAAACTCCACGCAGTCTGTCGCCTGAGTCGGAAATTGAACCCGGGTCTCAGGCGCTGTGAGGCAACAGTGCTAACCACTGTGCCAACGTGCCGCCCATTACTGTGACTGTGGGCCAAGTAGTGGTAACTGGAAAGGAGAATGGATGGATGTTTGATGACTGGTACTGACATGATGTATTATACTGTGCTGTAAAAGCACGGTGTCACGAACATTCTTTTTCGATAGAAATGTCTCATCACAGGAAAAGAAAGCTATGCTGTTAAGAGAAGACACAATTGCACATGCCGTCCTTCCTGGTCGACCAGTGGTTCCGATGCAGCACTTTCACCGCTGTGGTTTGGGTTCATTTCTTGGTCAGGGAATCAGAATTTATTGTTCCTGGTAAGGGCAACAACAAAGTAGAGCATCTTTGACTGGAATCACATGACAAACGCGTCCGCATGTGCCTTGCAATATCGTACAGGGCCATAAGGTGGCTCACTGGTTATCACTGCTGCCTCACAGCGCCAGAGATATGATTTGCCTACAACTGGGTTGACTGTCAGTTAGTTGCCTACTTCAGGCGCAAATGAAGAGAAAAAGGGTAAGGAATTGTTCTTGAGAGTTAATCCCTGGAGGATTGGTGTGCATTGGTTGCATTGAATAGCCAGTTTCTTAACTGTAGCCATTCTATGTTCCCTTAGTGTGTTGCTTTAGCAAATGTTCAGACCAGGGAGAAAAGTGAGGAAAAACAGTCACTTCCCAGTCAGGGATTGATCCATTATGCGACAACCAACGGATTCCCTTTTGCCCGAACTAGCTCCTATTTTCCCTACATTGGTAATGGCAGTACACAGCATTAGACAGGGTTTTAATGTGTTGCATTGGACCCAGCATCCTTTCCCAACATGGACTATACAGGGAAATAAAGAGATAATAAAAGACATGGATGACGATGACTGGAATGAAAAGACGTCAGGAAGAATGGACAACGTTTACTTGGAAACAAAAAAAAGGAAAGGAAGCCATCGATGTAGTGAGGGGTAATGCCATTTGAAAAGAAAAGGCGAGGTTTCATGGGTTGGTGGAAAAACGAACAGATCATGTGGCGTGACACCAAGTAAAACTGAGTTGTGTCCGTATGGAAGGTTTCCAGGCGATGAGAATTTGGTGAGAGTAAACAGGAGGGAAATTCCTTCATTCGGATGGATCTATATCAAGACTTTAGAACTTCAAAACCAGCGATGATAAAGAGAAGTTTCGAAAGTTATCATTTTCCTTCTACAGCAGTTGAATTCGAAAATGATTACTTTTTCGCTGGAAAGATTATTGAGAAGCTGATCCTAATATATTTGTGAAGATGCGTGCAGACACGCAAGAAATGAATTTCACCATGACAGGGAGTCTGGGCGGCCATGACGGGTTCGCGTTACGTGCACACTCTGTAATTGGTTAAAGTTAATTGGAAAGAAACTTCATAACACCTGCAACTGAGTGCGACTAAGGACAGAATGTGCTGATTGTGAGGAAAGTTTCAGCAGCTTGTTCCACGTGAACTTCTATAAATTGTAAAAAAAAACTGAGCATGAAAGGGAAGCCGGTTAGCTCAGTCCGCTGCATAACTGGTTGATGATATAAAGTGAAGCCAACAGTATGGGATTAATTCTCACAATGTCTCAGCATACCCTCAGGATCATGATCTCCCAACTCAGCTAATACTTTAGACGATGGTGATAATCAAAGTGAAACTATACTATCGTGAGTGGGAACTGACCTGCCAAAGTAATGCACCTTTATCCTTTCATGTGTTGCATTGGAACATTTGGCTGCAATCACAGAGAAGGGAGTGAGTCCATATACTGCTCACTCATCTCCACCAAAAATATCCAGTAACAAGACACGAAAAATATTCCTACTGCAATTCTGTAATCTTCACAGCAATACTTAAAGACATCGTTATCGTTTCGATTCCAGTTTTTCTGATAACAATCGAAATGTCCAATGAGATAAATCTAATATTTTGTGGATTGCTTTAATGGCCTGTGCGAGCTTGCAGCAAAATCAGTAATGTGAAAAGAGCTAAACATCCTTTCCAGAATTTAACACAGCGCAGGATCAGCGTTATGAAACACGTCATTTTTTTGCAAAAATCACCTCTGTATCTCTATTGAGTGTTGGATATTCACTCAGGGAGTATTTATGGCTGGTCTTAAGTAACTGAGGCATTTCCCAAGGACAGAGCACTCCAAAAAATCATATTTCTTTTAGAATAAATGCTGTTTTACTCAACGTTCTTTTGCAACTTTTAAATATATATGCACAGACATATACATGCATGTGCACATACATTTATATCTGTGTGGATATATAAATATGCGCATATATGCGCGCGTGTGTGTGAATTCAGGACATTAGTAATGGATAGTCGGCCATTTGAATGTTCTTCCTGTAGAATGTGAGAGCTTAGAGATTACAATAATGTCCCGGAAATGTGGTGGAAATGTGGCATAGAAAAATGTGGCGAAAATTGACTTTATTGAATGCTGCGTTGGTTTACTGTGGTGCCCTGCGTTGATCACCGGAAATGTTATGTCGCCACTGGACTGGGGTTTTCCTTCGATCGGCTTCACTTTGTCAGGGAATTCAATTCACTGAAATTTCACCAACTTCCTTTGGCACGTTCATATGAACATCGACCCATACTGCACACAACGACAACAATATCAGCATATTGCACCAACGTGCACGTGGCATGATTTTTATAAACGGTGAAGTTGAATAATGTTATGCAAGGGCAACGTGAATTTCAATTTAATTGCTAAAGTCGCAAGAATCCAGAGTAAGATTCAAAATATCAGAACTTCACGTTCATTCCCTTGGCCAGAATTCCAGCCCAGCAAAGGGGAAATCTGTCCCTGAATCCATGCAATTGCTTGCTCCAGGTGTCCACTTTGAAACCCATGCGAAGCAACATTCAGCCTGAAGGAGAACTTGTCAGAACCCTCCGCTGTCTGATCTAAAGCTGAAACAAGAGCTGTCTATTCCAGCTGGAAGGAAAGGGATGTGGAGGTGAGACCAAAATATTTCGTGGCGTTTCATTCATATTGTTCTTATTGTGATTGTTTAAAAACCTGGTCCAGAAATGGCACAGACACAAGGGAGCCCATTGTTAATACCGATTTCGTCCCGCTCCGTGATACCATATCATCATGGCTGACACAACAATTTTGTGTCTTTTTCCAGCCTATACACATCATCGTGTTGCCTACTGACTAACAGATGTTTATTAACATCGAAAATTTAAACTTGTGAGAGTAAAATGTTCCCTTTCGGGACAGTTGAGTTTCTGCATGAATACTGTTGGTTTTGCAGATGAGCAGCCGAGTCTGCTCTGACCACCTTACAAACCATAAACCAAAATTCGACTCTGATGGGACTTGAACCCACAACCTTTGAATTGCAACCTGACCAGCCAGTGATATAGAAGTCCAACGCGCTATCCATTGCGCCACAGAGCCGCGCTATCGCGCTTAGTTTAGCGCACAAATTTGCCTTCGACCCATTGCGTTCAGGACAACCATCTCGCGTCTGTCAGTCCTCGTCACACGTTCCAGTGCCTGTACCTTATCCACGTGTGCTCTGGCTCTTCAAGTGTTCGACTACAGACTGTTGGAACGTTCTCATGATACTTAGCTTTACCACATGCTCAGATAATGTTTTCCAGATAAGCAACACTCTACTGGTGAAAGCATTCTCACAAAATCTCGTCTAAACATCTTGTCTCCTGTATTTCATTTATGTCACTCTATTCGTTCCCAACACAGGCTGATCCCTCTCATACGTATCTATCCTCTTCATAAAATGTGCACGTTAATCGGTTACTCAAACAGCCTTAACCTGCTCTTCGATAAACACCCCCAACCCAGCTCGTCTACCTTCACAATGGGAATGGTCCAGGCCTTGCCATTCTTGTCACCTCCTCTGAATATCTCACCCTGCAATCAGACGCTTCCAGCAGTCTGGTGGTTACAACGGACAAGCAAAGTTCACTGAAGTAAAGCCAAAAGGTGTGGTTAAAATCAACAGCTCGTGTCCATATCTCATGAGAAAGGAAAGTTAACATTTCGAGTCCAATGATCTGTCTTCGGAACTGATGGGATGGAAGGGTGGGTGAAGAATGTGGAAGAGGGTGGAAGGGTTCTAAAATGATTGAACTCGATGTTGAGTCCTAAAGTTTGCATGGTCTGTCTGTATAAAATGAGTTGCAGGTCTTCCAGCTAGTGTTATTCCTTGAAGGAGCACTGCAGCAAACCAGAGACCGGAATAGTCGCCTGGGAACACAGTGTCTCGATTAGAGTGAGGCTGGAATTGTACAGTAGTTCAGGCAGCATCCGAGGAGCAGTAAAATCGACGTTTTGGGCAAAAGCCCTTCATCAGGAATACAGTCAAAGAGCATGAAGGGTGAGAACACAGTGTAATGTTGAAGTTACAGGAGACTGGGAGATCGGGATAGTTTTTGTTGATTCTGGACAGAACGTAAGTGCTCTCAGTTTTGTCACTGACTCTGTTTTCCTCTCTCCATTGCAGAAAGATCACATTCTGAGTAGACAATACAGTTGCCTCTATTAAATGAAGTGCAGACAAATCTCTGGAAGATGTGACTGGAAGTTTCCACAGTGAGGAGAGACATCAGAAACTTGCAGGAAATGTAACTTACTACATAGAACGTTAAAGGGAAGTGCAGGCACTTCGGCCCTCGCTGTTGTAGCTACCTGTGAAAATAATGTGATGTCCATAGAAATGGAAAATTAGCATTTATTTTGAAACCAATAAAAGCACAGGGAAACAAAGAAGTAAGAACCTGACTTTGCAGAGGCAAGTTTTGCAGACAGAAAGAAAAAAAAATGTAAAGTTAAACCGAACTAATAGCAGACTTACAAGGCCAGTAAACTACCATATCACCAGTCAAGGAATGGGAAAAAAAAACAACTCCGTATCTGGGAAGGAACTCGAATGTTTCAGGTCCCTGATATTGAGGTGTTGATATGAAAAAGCGAATTCTATTGTCAAGGGAAAATATATTATATGTGGAAGATGCACCAGTTACCTTTTTGTTAGATACAAGGGCAACATAATCAGACGTTAAATCTAGGCAGTTGAGAGAGTCGACGAAATGGATGCATCAGGATTCGTGACAGGAGAGAGATTAACCACACCCCTATTGTGTGAAATCAGTAATGGTGAAACATTCCAATTCTCATTTCATTTCCTGGAATTCTGTCCTTTAAATCTGATGGCTGGCGATCTCATAGTGAGGCTGGGGTCGGATTTGCGCAGTACCCCGACAGGCTTGCAGGTAATACAAAAAGAAGATTTACGAGCCAAGGCTGTAAAATCCAACTCACGACTCCTGATGCATGGCTATGAGTGATGACTACCCAGAGAGCCATAAGTTCAGTGAGCGATTCGCTCGCCTAGGTAGCAAGTAACCATGTTAATCCCATTAACACCGATTTACTTGCTGGAGATATGAGGCACTGCACAGCACTGGCCCTTACAAATCATATGAGAAGGATTGTTTAGGAGATTGTTTGAACCAGGTCAGTTATTATTGTGCGAATTTTATTAGAATGATCGCAGATGTGCAGTCAGTGTAAACTTATCCAAAATATCTGTGAGGCAAGTAGACCCTATGTTTTTGATGTGGAACGCTCCTTTCCTTAAGTACCATTTGCGAACACATCCGGTGACAGGTGGCAGGATTTGGGACCATGGGTACTACTGGCACAAAAAAACGAAAGCTTGTGTCTTCAGGGACAATGTGCATATCTGCTTCAATGCAGATATAAGGACATATATGGAGAAACTAAATTGGCTAACTCAGGCAGATTGGACAGTCCAGGTAACCTCCGCCAATTGAGTAGACTGGCGTTGAGCTATGGTAAATGTCTCGGACCCAAGACTAAGAAGGGCCCCTCCTGAGTGCAGGTCAAAAGTCAAACGTGATGTGGGGTTCATACAAAGTTGTGAAACGAAAAGAATAATCCCGAAGTCTCAGTATCGTCCTTGCAGAACACAAGACTCGTTAAAACCTGAGGCTGTAAAAGGAGTTACTCCAGTCTTTGAATCCCTTCTGCAGGGTGAAAAGGTAATCCCCTGCGGATAATCACCGGTGAGAGCCCCCATTTTTCCGGTCAAAAAGGCAAACATTCCAGGTGAATCGGGGAAATGGAGGTTTGTTCAAGACCTGCAGGTAGTCAATTATGCTGTTGTTCCGCCCTCCCCAAATGTTCCTAATCCTTGTTCTATATTAGCTCAAATTCCACCGGACAGGAAATGGTTCTCTGCTTTGGATTTAGAAAATGCCTTCTTTAGTGTAGTGGTACACCCAGAAAGTCAATTCTGATTCACCTTTCGATTCAAAGGCAAATCGTATACATTCAGGTGAATGGACTCTTTCCAGTATCAACTCGCTTGTATTTCAGCAGATGTGGGGAGCAGAACGCCGGAATCAATTAATTATTTCAAATCACAGCGGACGAATGGTCTCTCCTCTGTGTGAACTCACTGGTGCTTCAGCAGACTGAATGACTGAAAGAATCCTTTCCCATTCTTAGTACGTTCGGAAGGCGTCTCTCCACTGAGTTTGCAGGTGTAAAGTGAGATCAAATGACGGCCTGAACCCATTCCTTCTGAGAGACCACTTGAATGGTTTCACGTCAGCGTGAACACGTTGATGGTACAGCAGTTCGTGAAACCTTTTAATGCCTTTTCCATACTCTGGACCATTAAAGCTTTTTTGTCCATGTGAACCCACTGGTGAGTCAGCAAGTTAGAGATCTGAGCAACTCCCTTTCCACACTCAGAACAGTTGAATGGTTTTCCCCCGGTGTGGTTGCCCTGATGAATTTTCGTGGCAGACAAGTAATTGAATCGAGTTTGTGGATGAATGCCATGCCTCTAGGAATTCCCTGGCTGTTTTCTGTCTGGCTTGTCCTATGATGGTAGTGTTTTCCCAGTCAAATTCATGTTCCTGGTTGTCTGAGTGTATGGCTACTAGGGATAGCTGGTCGTGTCGTTTTGTGGCTAGCTGATGTTCATGGATGCGGATTGTTAGCTGTCTTCCTGTTTGTCCTATATAGTGTTTTGTGCAGTTCTTGCATGGTATTTTGTAAACTACATTAGTTTGGCTCGTGCTGGCTATTGGGTCCTTTGTTCTAGTGAGTTGTTGTCTGAGTGTGGAAGTTGGCTTGTGTGCTGTTATGAGTCCTAAGGGTCGCAGTAGTCTGGCTGTCAGTTCTGAGACGCTCGTGACGTATGGTAGTGTGGCTAATCCTTTTGGTTGTGGCATGTCCTCGTTCCGTGGTCTATCTCTTAGGCATCTGGTGCTAAAGTTACGTGGGTATCCGTTTTTGGCGAATACCTTGTATAGGTGTTCCTCTTCCTCTTTTCGCAGTTCTGGTGTACTGCAGTGTGTTGTGGCTCTTTTGAATAGTGTCCTGATGCAGCTTCGTTTGTGTGTGTTGGGGTGGTTACTTTCATAGTTTAGGACTTGGTCTGTGTGTGTTGCTTTCCTGTGTACCCTTGTGGTGAATTCTCCATTGGGTGTTCTCTCTACTAACACGTCTAGGAATGGGAGTTGTCTATCCTTTTCCTTTTTACTCGTGAATCGTATTCCTGTGAGTGTGGCATTGATGATTCGGTGTGTTTTTTCTATGTCTATGTTTTTGATGATTACAAAGTTGTCATCGACGTATCTGATCCAGAGTTTGGGTTGGATTTGTGGTAGGGCTGTATGTTCTAACCTTTGCATAACTGCCTCTGCTTTGAGTCCCGAGATTGGTGATCCCATGGGTGTTCCGTTGATTTGTTGGTATATCTGATTGTTGAATGTAAAGTGTGTGGTGAGGCACAGGTCTAGTAGTTTAAGTATGCCGTCCTTGTTGATAGGTTCGGCCTCCTGTGTTCGGTTATGTATGTCCAGTAGAGTAAACATAACCGAATTTTGGTAACTATCACCAAAGTGCTCATCTATCGCCAAATCTAACATCTTGGAATCTATTGCAGATACACTCAAGGCTACCGTGACTGAGCTCCTTCGACCGATCGATATGTTGATTAAATTCCCGCATGATAATTGCCATACCATTTTTTTTATTTGTTATTTATGTCTTTGTTTACTGCCTTCCCCAATGCGATCTTAAAATTTGGATGCGGATAGACTCCGACAATCAGTAACATTTTCTTCTTAGAACTTCTGATTTCCTCCCAAATGGATTCAAACCCGTTCTCCATAGAAGCTATATCATCTGCCATCATCGGTCTGAGGTTGTCCTTCAATGTTTCAGTTACACCACCTTCCTTACCATCCTTTCTGTCCTTCCAAATTGTCTCATACCAGTGAATATATGCCTCCCAGTCTTGACTATGTTGTCGCCATGTCTCTGCAATATGCATTAAATCGTATTCATTTGCGATGATTTATGCCGCTATATCTCCAACCTTCTTCCTAAAAGTACGAGTATTCAGGTATAGTGTCTTTATGGTCGCATTCTTACACATTGATTAAAAACATCTATAATAATATCTTCTGCGATATCCTTCCTTCTTGCTTCTTGCTTCTCCTCACTTGTCCATTTCTGATCTCCATGCTTAGTACATAAGTGCTCAAATACACCTTCCAGGTGAAGCAATACTTTCCCTTCACTTCGCACAATCTAGTCTACTGCTCATATTGTGGTCGCCACGACCTTGGGAAACGAAGTGTGGACTGAATGACAGTTTGCAGAATGCCAAGTTCTAACGCTAAATATGTTTCTGAGCTTCCAGTTCACCTCTCCTTTAGCACAGAACCATGTTTCCTAGCGAACGTCTCTATCTCAGTCTTACTGCAGTGTTCCACCATAGCTTAGACCATCTTCTGCTTGAGGACCCCACGACCCTTCAGATCAATTTCAGTCATTTTAGAGGCCTGAAGTTTCCCATGTGTTGGCCCCCGACACACTCACCAGGCCTAGTCACACACTACCTTTGGTTAGTCATAAACAGTCTCTGTGAACAGTTGTTTATGCTCCAAACAGATCATTATCAATTCGTACGTCCAACTGCTCGTCTCTCTCTTTCGGCTGTATCCCGACATCTCGTTTCTTCCTAATTACTGCGTCCCCACATACCTTCTGCATATCGACCAACGTTTTCCTGGAAACCATCAGTGCCAAGGATGGGGTCACTGGGCCGAAAATGTTAACTCCGATTTCTCTATCCAGCATCTTTTGGTCTTGACCCTCAGGAAGCTTGATACTGTGCTTCTGTAATGACCCCCTGCACATAAGACAGAACGATTTTAATCCTGAAAGCTTCTCTTGTTGATGAATCCCATTACAATGTGAGCCACTGGCATCGACTTCGTAGGTCAATGAAAATAGAAATCATGTGCTTGGGATTTGTGCCGCCGCTCTGTTCTGGATATGATAAACAACAGAGAGGAAAATCTCCATCATGTCAGATGTGAACGGATAGGAATCTCCAGAAGAGTTGGAATTAAGTAAATGTTTTTCATTTGGAGAAAATTCAACCATTTCTCCCTGTAATAGCCTGTGGCTATCAAAGCAAAATATTTCATAACCACAAAGGCTTAATACAGCGTTTTCGGGTTAAAATATCTGAACGATCTTCCTCCAGAGTGACAGTACAGTCGTGTCAGCAAATGGAATAACTGACTGACACTTCTCTTGTTCAGCGTGCGAACAGTCCTCTTGTGGTAAGATATAGGGGCAGAATGCAGGAGGAGGGATGGAAAAGTTCTTAAGCAGTTTGACATAGGGACTGGGGAAGTGTTCGTCGTTCTTCCGGATTGAAGTGGGCACATTCCCAATTCAGGACGAACTTATATCTTATGTTCCTCTCTGTGACAAGGGATGAAATTTCAGATATTCTGAACAATGGTTTACTTTCATCTTTGGGTTTGTAGTGGACTGGACTAACGCAAGATTGGTAGAGATAAACCAGAGAATCACACAGCAGTGAGTCTCACATCAGTTGAAGGGAACCTTTTGGAGCAAACCTTGAAGGAGTGAGGTAACTAACTGCCACTTCACCGGGCAAGGTTTCATCAGGGAGAGTCATCACGGTTTTGTTACAGAATGTCATACCTAACAGATTGGATTAAATACATTTTATTGGCAAGTGATCAGGTATTTTTTAACGAGGGTAATGAAGTTGATGTTGTTTGTGTGGATTTCAACATAGCCTTCAACACGACACCACTCTGAAGATTGGTAGGAGGATACAAGTGAAAAGGGATTTAATGTCCCCCGGCAGTTGGATCCAAACTTAAATTGGTGGTGGTAAGAGACACAGGATGGTGATAGAAGGCTGTTTGTGTGACAGGAACTGGTATTAAATGGTGTAGCACAAGGATGATTGCTGGGTCCCATTTCGTTTGTGAATGTGTGAAAAGAATATAGAACAAGTTAGGAGGAAATGATAAGCTGAGTTGTCGATGATACGAATATTAGTAAAGTGGTTAATAGTGAGGAAGATCCGTTTAGGATGGAGGAGCTCAGAAATGGATTTATCAAATGTCAAATTCAGAGAGGGGATGTTGTAACTAACCATGAAAAACATGGGGTGATACACATTGGAAGTAGCACGTCAACGGATTACTCAATGATTGACAGGACACAAGGAAACCCACAGGAACAGAGAGACTTTGCATGTTGGTCAACATATCCATGAAGGCAGCAGAACATAGTGACAATCACAACTTTATCAGTTAAGCAAAATTTAGAAAAGCAGATAAAGTGGTGCCACAAGGAGACAATGTGGGGAAGAAAGTATTTGGCACGCTTTTCGTCATTCGTCAGAAAGTCGATTATCCAAGTTGAAATGTCATGTTATGGCGATATGGAGCATTGGTGAGATCACATTTAGAATACTGTTTACAATTATGGTCAACTGCTACAGGAAGGATTTTGTGAAAATTGAAACTGTGCACAGATGATTTACAAGGATGTTGCGGGGAGCCGAGGGCTTGAGATAAGCATGGAGATGGGGGTAGGCAGGGGCTTTTTCGCTGGAATGTTCCAGGCAGCGCTTCACGTTCTCACCATTTATAAAATCATGAGGGGCATGGATCGACAACTGGCCTAAATCGTTTGCGCAATATGTTGAAGTTCAAAACTAGAGGGCACAGGATTTAGGTGACAGGCATTGAGACACACTAAACAACGGATAGAAAGTGACAGAATGATGGTTGATTTCCAACAGGCATTGGTTAAGTCCAGTCTTTGGTTTTAAAAATAAACATTTTCTTCATGAAAGCAGTTTGGCAGATAAGTCGTGAATGGAACATTAGGGGTACTAAAATTGAGTGATGTACCGATGAATAAGTGAGTGGGTAAAATATTGTCCAATGAACTCTAAAATGGAGAATGCCGTATTTATAAGGAACAAACAATAAGGATCTTTTAAATTAAATGTGATATTCCAGGACTCTGAAATACACACCGAAATGGCTGCGCTGGGATATGAGTCACATTGACTTTTCTGCAGGAGCATCAACTGTTTCGGAAGTTAAATTAATATTTTTCATCTGTTCAGCAGTGGAGAAGCCAATATATATTCCACCACTCCTATCAGAACCTGACAAGGTGAGCATGCATTGCCTGATCGAAACATTCGGTTCATGAAACTGTTTTTCCTTTGAGAAACAGAATGTAGCAGTTATTAAACTGCAGATTTCTCTTTTCCTTTACCAACTTTATATTCAAACATTCAGTTGCACTGAGAGAATGCAGAATTTTTCCCTCATATATTCAGCCTCTGCAGTTTTCTTTTCTTTAGTGATCTGAATGACCTGATATTTATGGGGAAAAGAATGTTGCAGTTTGTCTTGCATGCGGCAGAAGAACCAACTGAGTGGTGACAGGTACATCTTAATTTTCTAAAGCAGTTGAGTGGTGGTAGTGTCGAGTTAAAAGCGTGGGTCTGGAAATGTATACCTGACAAGGCAGCATCCATGGAGTAGGAAAATCGATTTTCAAGAATAAGTTCTTCGCCAGGTATATTCAAAACATTGACATTCCTAGTCCTCAGATGTTGCCTAACCACTGTGCTTTCTAGCGCTATCCTTCCTGACTACAATCTCTCGCATCTGTAATCTTCGCCTTCTACTTAGATGGGGGTAGTGTCAGATACTGTTCCTGAGATGTGACAACATGTTCATAATGATAGTTTGGATATGCAGTTGAAAGTTCATCACTGATGTAAGTCATTCTCTACCTTCCAATCTGCCAAGCACATGCAGGTCCTGCGCCTCCTTTGTTGACATTCTCTAAACCCCTGACGCCTGAAAGAAGAAGGCCTCATCTTCCGCTTGGGACCTTGATGCCAAATGGGATCATCAGTTTCCTCAATCACCCTTCGCTCACATTATTCTAGTTTCATGACTCCAACTCAGCATTGCCCTTATGTCCTGCACATCACCTTTCCAACCTACCCGCTCCACCTCCTGTCAGAACTCGTATCTTATTTTCCACCTTTATCTACTCATCACATTCTCAGCTATCACGCCCCCAAATCCCCAAACCACCCATTTATCTCTCAGTCCCCCCGGCCACAAACCTCATTCCTGATGAGATATTTATGCCTGAAACATCAATTCTCCCGCTCCTCGCATGCTGCCTGAACAACTGTGTTTTTCATCGCCACACTGTCGACTCTGAGTTCTGGCATCTGCATTCTCACTTTCTCCACGGCGCAGTATTGTGTAAAAGTAACATTATTGGAAAAGTGCAGTTTCTGTGGCTTTCTAAGTTGTTAATTTCATTTGCTCAATCAGCTCTAGATGGAGTATTGAGTGTCTTTCTGCAATTATCATTATACCAGGGATGTGACAGCACTGGAAACTGTGCAGACCAGATTTACCAGGATATTATCTGTGTGAAGAATTTCAGTTATGAAGATGGTGTGGACGGACTGCGCTGTCACAAAGATGCTCTCTTTAAAATAAAACGAGCTGTACTTTTTCTCAAGGATAATGTGTCTTGATATCATTTTTTTTATCAAAGGCATTGTAAATCAGTTCAGGCTCCGAATCAGATGAAGTGTAACAGTGACGTAATTCGACGCAGTGAGGCCTTTCGTTTCCCCATCAACAGCTGAGGCTTGAGGCCAAAGACTTTATATTTTAAAAATGAACTGTATAATGATAAAAGAGTGGTCATTCTGGAATGCTGAATTCCGGTTTACAGATCCTGCAGCAGTGGTTCACTAATTAATAACTTCTCTCCTTTTTCCATTCTAATTTTTAACCGTAAGCTTCTGTTTCATTTTCACTGTGTTTAAGGTGCCTTTTTTTCGGAATGTTGTGTACTTTCAGAACAACATAATTCAGTCTACTTTGCATAGACTAAGTTCTGTGGGTATTCTATACTCTGTTTTGTTCTTTTTCAATCCGTCATTTTGTGAGTATTTTTTGTAATTAGCTAATTGGGTAATTTTCACTGTACACTTAACGAAAAAGAACATAATGTTACGATCTGGGTTGTCTGCTTAATAACGTTTTGAATGGTTTAGCCTCGCCATAACAAATTGGAAGATAGTTGATGGATTAAAAGATCAACTGATAAGTTCTTGCGTCTTTATTTTGGGTGTTGATTTGGATTGTCGTAGACAGTTCTTGGGAAAGTGGTGTCTCATTTAGGTACAAAGAATTGTCTGGCTAGGGACAACGTAAAGTTGGCAGTTTTACCAAAAAAAAGATTCAGGCCAGGCTTCTGGAATAAGCAGAAACTCTGGGGTTGTATTTGCCTCTTTCTGTGAGGAAAGGAGAGGTCATTGCCCGCAGTAGCTCAGCATTTAACTCAGCTGGAAAATGCATGAGAATTTGCAGAGATGTTTAAACGTTAATTGAATATGAAGCAGCTTGAGTTAGACAAGAGAGATAAGGAAAAGACACCAGATTTCAAGCAGTTTCAGGTACGATTCGAAGAAGAGAGAGCAGCAGAGCAGAGAGAAAGGGCGACAGAGTTTGAACTTCAGAAATTGCCAATTATTAATGGAATTCACATTAAACGCTGTAGATAAAGGCTGAATATAAGATTAATCTGGAAGAGCATATTGTTAAAACGACAAGGATAGCAGCTGAAATGGCTGATTGTAATGAACTGGTCCATAAAATAAGGATGGGCTTCCAGAATCATTTTAAGCCTAAGGGATAGAAATTGGGCAAAGAGAAATCCTCATATGGAAAGGGAAAGTTAAATCCCTGAGAAGATCATGAGGATAACTTATCACAGGGTAAATAGGAAATTCTTGAAGGTAACAAGATCTGAGGTTTTCATTGCAATAAAGTAGGCCACATGAAATCAGTATTGGAGAACTATGGAAAGCACTGTAAAGTCAAATGCAGGAAAGCAAAACAAGCCTGGATGTTTTGTTGGCATGATAATAGAAAGCACAGTGGAGGCTGGGAAGCTGAATCAGAGTGCACAAACCGATCAGAGGTTGGTAAGGGGGAGGTACCAGATCTGCTTGAAAAATATACCTGCAAAATTAAAGTTTATTTATCTTGGCCAGGAGTAGCAGATAGAGAGGTAACAATATTCAGGGGCACAGGATCGTCTCATTCTGTGATGCAGGAGGAGGGGAAAATATGTACTCCTGAAGACCTATGTACTCAGGAATTCATGGTGGGCCGAAACATTGCTCAGTTATGTACAGTGAGGCTAGAGTGGGCAGAAAAGAGTGGGGAGTTTGTGGTGGGAGTTCTGGACAAACTCTCAGCTCCAAGAGTACAAATTGCGCTTGCAAATGATATAGCTCAATCACCGGTAAGCCTGTTCCATACTCCAGTTGAAAAGCCAGTCGAGCTGCAGGCAAGAGTAGCAATGCAGGACGTTGATAAAGGAATTTTCCCAGATTGTGTCTTTATGCGATCACAGAGTCACAATCGAAAGCAGGAGAAATCAAAAGGCATGGATTAGGAGGCTGAAATATGATTACATCCATTTGTGTTAATTAATACTTATTCCCATCTTTTTTTGGATGTAGGGAACATACACAATGCATCAAGATTACATTTTTTTTATTGTCAAATAAGTGGGGCACAGCAGGGAACAAATGTTAAAAACACACAAGTATATTCAGCTCAGCTATTCTACTGAGTTACAGCAGAAAGATGAAAAAATTAAAGCACTTGGATCAGAAGACATATATTTGAAAGGAGAGTGAATGCATCCCTGTGTGACATTACTTAGCAAATGATATGTTAAGGAGGAATTAGAAACCAACATATATTCAAGCACGTGAGAAATGGGCAGAATGTTTTTTATTCCCAGTAGGGTGCAGAAAAGTGGTGCTGCGAGTGCCGCATGTGCCACAAATTGAATTAGGCGTGAGGAAAACGGAGGCTAAAATACAAAGACATTTTCACTGGCCTGGACTGCAGATGAATATAGTTGAAGTTTGCCAGATGTATCATACATTTCAACTAAACGGAAAACCATGGGAAATAATAAAGCCTGCATCTTTTGTTCCTATTGCAGCGTTCAAGGAATCTGTCTTAATTGTCTTGCTGCATTATGTAGGTTTCCTACATCCAATAAAAGATGGGAATAAGTATTAATTAGCATAAATGGATGTATTGACGAGATTTCCAAATGCTGTTCAATTGTGCAATATGACAGCTAAAAGGATTGAGGAAGAATTATGATTTCTTTAAAAAAAACTAGATAAAGACTATCATCAGAGATACAATTAGATCAAGGGTCAAACTTCACATCCAAACTTTCCAAGGAGTGTATAGATAGCTTCGGATTAAAACGAATCAAATCTACTGTTTACCATCCAGAATCATACGGTGCACTGGAAAGGCGACATCAATTATTAAAGACTATGTTGAGGTTTTATTGTTCAGAGTAGCCAGATTATTTCCATAAGGGAGTTACGTCAGTGCTGTTTGCGATCTGAAATATATCGAAAGAATCCACAAAACTAAGACATCTGAAACCAATTTTGGGCATAAAGGAAGAGGGCCATTACAATTTAATAAGGAAAAATTAATAAGGCAGATTACAGAGACCCCGCATTTGGACGATGTGTCAAGTTTTAGAGTTGGACTAAATAATGTTGGGGAGTTGTCGAGACAGCACTTAAAAGTATCGCATCAAATGGTGAACCAGGAAGTGTATGAGAAACAAAAGAATCAGAATTTTGCCACTGGGAACAATGTATTTATTTAAATTTCATTAATCGGTGAAACTTTAAAGCAAAGTTTAGAAGACCTTATCAAATTGAGAGGAAATTGAGTGTGGTTAGCTACTTGATAAGAACTCCTGGCATGAAGGAATCTCACAGACAGTATGATGGGAAAATGCCTAATGGTATTTTTGCAGAGAACGAATGCAAGGGGAGAATGTGATATTGACTGCAACACACTGGGAAGAACCAATTTCAGGTAATTCTGCATTGGACGTTCCTGAAATAAAATTGGACAATGCAAAAGTTGTCCAATATTGGTAAAGTTATTCAGTTCTCTTCCAGAAGAAAATCGTAAGAGTTATTACTCTTGCATGGGAGATACGTTGAAATAAACTGGGAATTAATAACCTAATTGTAGATGATGTAAATATAGGAAGTGCTGTTCTGATTTTGTAACATCATTGCAGGCATAACCCTATAAAGTTGGTGCAAGTTCATGAGGAGATGTCACGTATGCTCCAAGATGGCATAACCGAAGTGAGTTTCAATGAATGGAGTTCACCCATAATCATGGTGCCAAAGCCAGGTACGACCCAAAAGTTATGTGTGGATGATCACAAAGTCAATGTTGTTAGAAAGACTGGTGCATATACGCATCTGCAGTTGGAGGACTGTGTGGAAGAGATTGGAAGAACAACTTACATTTCCAAGTTGGATTTCCTCAAAGGTTACTGGCAGTCAACTTTGTCGGAAAGATCAAAGGCAATTTTGTAATGCCAATTGGACTGCAGAAATTTTAGTAATGCCATTTTTACGGAAAACACTTCACTCATATTTCAGAGGTTAACGGACAAGGTAATTGCCGGATACACAACTGTCTTGTGTGTGTTGTGCCTGGTGACATTCAGTCCCTCATGGATTGAAAATTTGCAGCACTTATCGGGCTTGATTGATCGAATTCGGAAGTCAAACTGGTTTGTAAACCGAATTGAAAGTGAATCTGCCCAAGCCAAAGTCACCATCGTGGGCTATGTCGTTGAACACGGACAAATAGCCCCACGGGATGCGAAAACAAAAGTTACGGGTGATTTGTGTACATTGTTGACGAAAAGAGCAGTATGACGGTTTACCGGATTAAGTCACTTTTACTGAAAGTTTGTGCTGACTGTTTGAAGTGGGACTGCTCCACTCACCGAATTGCTAAAAACAGGCAAGAAATTTCAGCAAATGCAAGAATTTCAAAAGGTATTTGACAGCCGAAATACTTTGTTAACCATTGCCAAAGTATCAGCCACACATAATTACACGAAGGTTTTCAATGTGCCTATCGATGCCAGTGATGTGCTGGTCTCTCTTCTTCTGCCCCTCTAATATCGACCTGTAAACCAGTTTCATTTGTATTCTGTGTTTATGGGGCTTAATAATCAGGACTGTTGTGAATTTTTTGAAAAGCATAATTAAGTCTACTTTAGATAGCTGAGCTCTGTGGGTATTCTATATTCTGTTCATTGCGTTTCATTCCTTAGTTTTGTGAATAATTTTCTCTCTGTTTTAAATACTGGAAGTCAACCTAGCTAATGTATTCGAAGTAAATCTTACTACACACTCACCAAAACAAACAGCGACGTTACACTCTGGATTTCCTGCATAAGAATGTTTTGAGTGGTCTGGCCGAGGCAAAATGGGCGTTATTTTTCTCAGAGCAGAGCTGATTGTGAGGAGACATGATTGACGTGCAGGAAATAATGAGAAGCATGGAATTACAGATTGATGGAAACAGTTGCTCTTGATCGATCACCAGGGTTTGTAGATTTCAGACAAGATGCAGAAAGCTTTGAATAGATTTGTCGGAAAACTTTATCAGTCTGCAGGTGTTAGACTCGGGAACTCACTCTCTATAAAGATTAGTTGGACATTTAACTCTTCATTCTTCTCTGATTCCATTAGCCAAGGAGTTTCAAAAAAATGCACAAAGCCGGGCATTCCCGCAAGCAACAGTGATGCAATCAGTGGCTTTGTGAAATGGAAAGGTGCCCGACTATTCGGCTTCCCTCCTGTGATAAAGCTGGAATATTGACTCTCATGTTTTCGGGGACATTTAATGAAGGCATTCTCGTTCCTGCAGATTAAGAACTCATATCTTATTTCGGCTGCAGAGAAATCAGTTTTTAATGCGCAATAAAAGTCGACGTTGCCCTCGAGGCAGGTAGGACTCGAACCGACAGTCTCCTGATCTGTAGTCAGGCACGTTATCCATTGCGCCACTGGCCCAACGTGGAAACTGATGCTTAAGAGCCTTGATGTTAGTATGGACATGATTAATAGCAGTGATGTTCACTAATTGAACAAGCATTAAAGATAATCACTTTCAATCATCAGTCCAATCTTCATCACCTTTCAATGCAGGTTTCCTCGTGATTGCTGAAGTTGTTATTCCAAGATCATCAATCTGCATCTCACCAGAGTCGTGGTTTAGTTCATGGTTTGATATGTGATCAGACCAGACTCGGCTAGTCCTCAGCGAAACCTGCAATATTGGTGCAGAAACCCAATTGTCTTGAAGCGGACCTTCTTTTTTCTCACAAATGAATAATTTCGATGTCTATTGAAGATAGAGCTCGATTATTATATCTGTTAGCCAGTAGGAAACACGATGATGTGGATAGGCTGAAAAAAGACATTAATATACTGGCTCAGCCATGATGATATCGAATGGCGGGGCGGGGCAGGAGCGGTGTGAAGAATGGCCTCCTCATCTTCCGTCCTGACTGGGCTGTTTCTGGCCCAGGTCTTTAAACACTAACATAATGAGGGCAATGTGAATCTACATCAAGAAATATTAAGGTCTCACATGTACCTCGCTGCCCTCACAGCTGGATTAGACAAATCCTGTCGCAGCTTTAGATCAGAAAGTGGAGATTTCTCACAAGTGCTCTGTCAGGCTGAACATAAGCTTCCAGGTGGGCCAATCGACAGGCGTCCACGTGGACTGTAGGTATTCAGGAGCAGACTCGCCCATTGCAAGCCTGGAATTCTGGCCACGGTAATGAATGTGAATATCTGACATTTTGAATATTACACTAGATTCTTGCTACTTTGCATTGTGGCTCACGGGTGGCATAGTGGTTCATTGATTAGCATTGCTGCCTCACAGTCTTGGGCAACTGACTGTGTGGATTTTGCACGTTCTCCCTGTGACTGCGTGGGTTTGCTCTGCGTACTCTGGTTTCCTCCCTCAATACAAAGATATACAGGTCAGGTTAATTGGTCATGCGAAATTTCCCGTAGTGTTCGGTGCGTCTGTCAAAGGAAAATGGGTCTGGGTGGGTTACTCCTCGGAGGTGTGGACTGGTTGGGCCGAAGGGCCTGTTTCCACACTGTAGGGAATGTAATCTTTATCTAAACTGGAATTCAATTAGCTCTTGCATAGCATTGCTCGTTGTATATTATTTATGCAAACCTTGCCACGTGCTCTTGGATGGAGTAATGCTGAAGATTGTTGACGTTGTGTGCAATGTGGGTAATTGTGTCGTATGAACTTTCCAAAGGAACTTATTGCAGTGTCAGTGAATCGAATTCTGTGACGAATTGAATCTGATGGAAGGAAAATCCCAGTACAGTAGTGACCAAAAATTGACCGTGATCAACGCAGGAAGCCACGGTAAATTTATATTCAGTAATCCCTCCCTCATTCATCTATTGTACTCTTTGCTACTTTCTCCCCACCGCCACCGTCCTCTCACTTATCTATCCACGCTTCAGGCTCTCTGCCTTTATTCCTGATGAAGCGCTTTTGCCCGAAACGTCGATTTCGCTGTTTCTTGGATGCTGCCTTAACTGCTGTGCTCTTCCAGCACCACTAATCCAGAATTACGTTCAGTAACATCTTTTTTACACCACGGTTTTCTCTGTCCTTTTCCTGAACCTGATACGACATAATGGACGATCCATAATCAGTACAACTACCTCTGAGGTGGGTTTCAATTCAGATCCACAGCAAAAAAATGAGTAATTGGATTTTTGGCCTCAGTGGCAAGAACAGGAGGCGTTGGACGTCCTCTGATGCCAGCTCCATTGGGTCAATTGATCAGGTTACCGTGCTTCTATAGCAGACTAGAAGTGTCTAAGATGCCGAATTTGAGAGATTGATCCATGCCAGGCGCTCATTTCACTGATAGTGACCAGGATGATTTTAACATCAGGCTGAGAACAACTCGAGGACAGAATATTACTGTGTAATAAAGGCTCTTTGGCCCTTGATGTTGCACCCAACGCGATCCTAATCAGAAATCCAGATTAACGACATTTCATCATTATGACACAAAAGATTATCCCCTGATCATTTAAAAGCCCTAAAAGTTGGTGCATCTCCGACTGTTGAATGCTAGGCGTTCTACACCTTTTCTTCTCACTGAGAATAGTTCATACCTCGGCATCTATCAGCCTCAATTTAAAGCTGTGTGCCCTTGTGCCAACCATCACCATTTGTAAAAATGTCCTTCACTGTCCATCTTAAGAAAGCATCTGATCATCTTGTATGTCTCTATTAAATCATCTCTAAAACTTCTTCTCTCTGTCATAAACAGCCCCAGGTCCCTCAGTCTTTCCTCGTAAGACTTTCCCTCCAAAAAAGACAGCATCGTAGTTAATCTCCTCTGCACACTTGTCAATGATTGCACATCCGTCCTACGATGTGGCGACCAGAACTGTATGCAATTCCACAATTGCGGCCACCAGAGAATTTCTGGAGTGCGACATGGCCTCATAGCTCTGAAAATCAATCCCTCTCCCAATAAATCCAACATTCCGTGCTCTTTCCAAACAAACCTGTCAACACGGGTGGTAACTTTCAGAGTTTTTTGCACAGTAGCACCGAGGTCTCTCTAGTCATCTTAACATCCAAGAATATTACTTTGAGCCCAGAACTCTTTCTTCTTGTTGCTCCTTCCAAAGTGAATGACCTCACATTTTCCCACCATAATCTCTATTTGACGCCTCTGAGCTCAGCTCAGCAGGTTATTCATGTCCCACTGCAACCTGCAGCAACATTTGGCACTGTTGAGAACTCCACTGAGCTTCGTGTCATCGGGAAATTTACTGACCCATCATTCCATGCCCTAATCCAGGTTATTTATAAAAATGACAAACAGTGGTGGACAGAAAAAAAACCTTCTGCTATACCACTAGTTTCTGAAATCCAGGATGAACATTTCCCATCAACTACCCATTCTGTACTCTTTCAGCTAGCCACTTTCTGATCCAAACCAATAAAAAAAAATCAATCCTATGCTTATGTATTTTATGCAATAGCCTACCGTGGGGAATATTATCATTGCCTTAGTGAAAACTATATCCACCATTTTAATCGCTTCACACTCATCCAGCTAATAGCTTAAATTCTCAAAGAGCTCATTAAGGTTCGTGAAGCACAAACTACTCTTCACAAAATCGAATTGACTAGTCCAAATCAACTTTTTCCTTATTAGATTATCATAAATCCTATCTCTCATAACTTTTTCCAAAACTTTATCTACAACAAAACTAAGGCTCATTGTTCTGCAATTATCAACGTTTTTTCTCCTCCTATTCTTGGAGAAGGGGTCAATATTCACTTAGTTTGAGTCTTCTCGCACTAATCACATAGACAGCGATGACACAAAGTTCACAGTTAAATGTCTCCATCCACGATTCTCAGACAATCCTAGGATACATTCCATCAAGCCCAACGGACAGAGCTTTTTTCACACTTTCAAGAATTGACAACACAAACTCCTTATGAACATTAATTTCGTGTATTGTAATAGGTTGTATTACAATATTCTCCACAGCGTTGCCTTTTTACAATTGTGACACAGATGAATAGGTACCACCTATTCATATCAACAAAGTGCTCACTTCCCTCCACATCGAACAGATGGCTTGGTTCATTACCCTGCACCAATTCCAATGTGGCTTTGCTTCTTGTTGGCCTGACTATATGCTATGTCAGGAAACCCTCCTGCACACATTGGACAAAAACTTACCGATCAGATTTACTCAAACTATAAACTTTCCAATCATTGTTGGTAAAGTTAAACTTCCCATAACAACTACCCGTAATTTTCGCTCCTATTCAGAATCATCTTTGCAATCTTTTCCTCTACATCTCTGAAATGTTTCAGTGGGCTACTGAAAACTCCACTCGCAGTGACCTTTCCGTTCCTGAGTCTAATATCAGATCTTTCTAGCTCAGTAGACTCCGTAGAGTGCCCATCAAATATTCTTTTCGCTCCTGTAATACTGTCCTTGGCTAACCATGACGCACATAGCCCTCCTTGTTCTTACTGAAAAATCGAAACTGTGGCACCAGGAACTCCCAGTCCTTTGATTTCTCCTTTCATGTCTCTGAAATGGCCACAACGTCGAACTCCCAGTTAACAACCCATGCCCTAAGTTCATCTGCCTTATTCCAGATGCTCCTGGTGATGAAGTAAACACACTTGGAACCATCTTCATCCTTGCCAGTGCACTCTTGCAAACCTGTAAAACTATTTATGTTCTCACTACTCAAAACTTCCTGTAAACTTGAGCTGCAATTCATGTTCCCATTGCGCTGCTGAGTTCACGTAAACCCTCCTGAAGAGCATGAACAAATTATCCCCCCTCCCCTCACCACCCCCAGAATATTGGTTCTCCTGTGGTTCAGGTGAAAACCATCCTATTTGTAGAGGTACCACCTACTTCAGAATAAGACCCAATTGTCCAGGTATCCAAATCCCGCCCCCCGTATCATCCCGGTAGCCTTATGTTCGAAAGTCCTCTCCCTATTCTTCATCTCTGCACGACGTGTCATGGGTAACAATTCAGAGAGAACAACTCTGTTTGATCTAGATTGAAGATGCCACTCTGGCTTACTGAATTTCAGCCTTATATGCCTTTTCTTAATAATGTTGTTGTTGCATATGTGGACCATGACTTGGGACTATTCCCCCTCTCCCTTAAGAATCGCACAAACACGATGCGAGACATTACAAACCCTGGGAGCTGGGAGGCAACATACCATTCATAAGTGTGTCCCCACCCACTGAATCTTCAATATGTTTCTCTCACTATGAAGTCTCCAAAAATAATGCTCTCTTCCTGTCTCCCCATCTCTTTTGAGCAAAAGTAACAAACTCTGTGCCAAAGACCTGTACCCCATGTTTTACCTCTCCTAAGTCATTCCCCCTCAAAAGTATCAATAACGGTACGCTATGCTTCTAACCGAGGAGCACGGCCACGGTGGATGCATGCACTGTCTGCCCGTTCCCTCTTCGTTTACCGACTGAAACCCATCGATCTTTTTCTTGTACCTGAGGTGTTACAGACTGCTGAAAACTCCTCTCAATTATCTCTTCAGTCTCCCGAATGATCAAACGTCCACCTCCAGTTTCTTCGACACTTACCAAGAAACTAGAGTTGGATGCTCTTCCCACAGTTGCAGATACCCAGGACATTACTAGTGACTCTTGCCTCCCACATTCTACAGGAAGAACATTAATTTGGCTGACCATCAATTCCCAACGTTCTGAATTCTTACACACCCACACAAACACCGACACACACACACACACACACACACACACACACACACACACACACACACACACACACACACACACACACACACACACACATATATGTATGTATATGTTGCAATAGAACGTTTAATAAAGCAGCATTCACCCTAAAGATCTACCTTCTGAATTGGTGGAGTGCTCTGTCCTTGGGAAATGCCTCCGTTATGTACGACCACACAGAAATATTCCCCAGGAAAATATCCAACTCTCAATCGAGATCCAGGGGTGGCGTTTGAGATGGATTCGATTTCTCAAAACGCTCATCATACACTGTGTTAAATTGTGGAAAGGACGCTTATATCGTTTCATGTTATTGCAATTGCTGTAAACTCATACAGGTTATTAAAAGAATACAAAAATAATGATAATTATCTCATTGGCCATTTCCAATGTTGTTGGAAAAAATCGAATCGAAATGACATTTTTTTAAATTACTGCTGTGAAGCTTAAAAAAATCAAACAGAAATATGTTTTGAGTCTTGTCACTGGATATTTTTGGGGGAGATACGTGAGCAGCAAATTCACTCAATACCTCCTCTGAGATTGCAGCCAAATGTCCAATGCAACAGATGAAAAAAAAGGTGCGTTTCTCAACAGGTCAGTTCAAACTCACTATGGCATAATTTCCCTTTGATTCTCGCAATCGTCTAATAGATTAGGTGAGTGGGGATATCAAGATCGTTATGGTAAACTGAGACGTTGCGAGAATTACTCCCACACTGTTGGTAACACTTTGTATCGTAAAACAGTTATGCAGCAGACTGAGCTAACCAGCTTCCCTTTAATGCTGAGCTAAAACAAACAACTCTGTTCCTTTAAAATTTATAGAAGTTCACTTAGATCGAGCTGCTAAAACGTTCATAATAATTTTCACTCTTAGTCCTATTCAGTTGTATGTGTTATACAATTTCTTTCCAATTAACGTTAACCAATTAGAGAGTGTGTACTTAACACAACCCCATCCCTACAGAGCAGATCCTCTGACCCCGTCAATTTAATTCCTTGTGTGTCTGTACGCGCCTGAAATTACTTTTCTCTGAAAAAAAGAAATAATTCCCAATTTCAGAAACATTGGAAAGAAGTAAAAAAAACAAGCCGTGCTCCAAACCTTTCTTTATCATTCATCACTGGTTTCGAAGCTCTAAACTCCAGTTGTAGAGCCATCTGAATGAGGAAATTTTCTTCCTGTTTACTCTCACCAAATTCACATCATCTGGAAAATTTCCATATGGACACGAATCACTTTTTCCTGGTTTCATGCCACGCGATCTATTTGTCTGCTTCACCTCCCCATGAAGCCGCGCCTTGTCTTTTCTAATGGCCTTATCCCGCAGGATCTCAGTGGATCCCTTGGCAATATTTTTATTTCCAAGTAAACGCTGTTCATTCTTCCTGACGTCTTCTGATTCCAGGAATATCCCTCCATGTGTTTTACCAGGTCTTTATATCCCAGTAAAGTCCATCTTCAGAAAGAATGCTGTGTCCAGTTCAACACAGGCAAACCCACTCTAATGGTATATAATGCCATTACCAGAGTAAGGGGATGGAGCTATTTCAGTCACAGGTGATTCAGTTGGTTGTCGCATAATGGATCAATCTCTCACGGGGAAGTGACTGTTATTCCTCACTTTTCTCCCTTCTCTGAAAATTATGAGTGGCATGCATAGGGTAAACAGGCAAACTCTTTTCCCTGGGGTGGGTGAGCCCGGAACTAGAAGGCATAGGTTGAGCGTGGGAGGGGTAGGGTAAAAAGAGGCCTAAGGGGCAACCTTTTTCACACAGAGCGCGGTAGTGTATGGAAAGAGCATCCAGAGGACGTGGTGGAAGCTGATGCAATTGCAGCATTTAACAGGCATCTGAATGGGTATATGAATAGGAAGGATTTGGAGGGGTATGGGCCAGGTGCTGGCAGGTGGGACAAGATTGGTTTGGGATATCTGGTCGGCATGGACGGGTTGGATCGAAGGGTCTGTTTCCATGCTGCACAAGTTCAGAAATAGTCTATTTAGTGCAACAAATCCACACCGACCCTCCAGGAAATAGCCCTCCCAAAACAATTACCTAGCTTATGACTCTCCATTTGCTTCTGAATTAGTCATCTTACCTACAGTCGACCCAGTTGGAGTCAAAGTCGGCCTTTGGTGCTGTAAGGCAGTCGCGCTAACCAGTGAGCCACTGTGCAGCCCTGCAGCAGAATTGCAAGTCACATGTTAACGCGTGTGAAATGCAATCCCTATCAGAGATGCTCTGCTTCTGTTGTTTTCCCTGACAGGAACAATTAATCCTGATTCCCTGACTAGGAAATGAACCCAAACCACAATGGTGGGAGGGCTGAATCATAAACGCTAATCATCCAGATTGCACAATTGGTGCAAATGCATCTTCTGTTAACATAATAGCTTTGTTTACCTGGGATGAGAAGTTTCTTCCAAAAAAAAGATGTTCGTGACACACGTGGTTTTACTGCATAGTATAATGCACGATGTCAGTTCCACTCATCAAACATCCATACATTCTCATTTCCAGTTTGCTGTGCTTGGCCCGCAGTCTGGCATCTGAATTGTTCATCTCAGTGAGACTTTCCCTGCAAACCATTAACCTCAACTGAAACAACATATGGGAGTGAAGTCAGATTCGGTTAGATTTGTTCATGACCCGAAAGAGAACTGAACCTCATTTTCATCTATTAAGGTAAATATACAGACACACCTGGCGAGAGTGGCAAAAACCTCAGGAGACTTCATGAGGAATTTCACCATTTGGCTTCTTCTTCCTTCACTTTAGACTTTAAAACCAGAGCCTGTTTACGTAAGCAAAGGGGTAATCAAGCCGTAGGCTGCTATTCAAGGACAGGCCCAGACATGAAGAATTGATACATGCTGAAAGTAAACGTCCTGAGGAAGCTTAGCTTCCAGTGATCTTGCAGCCTCCTACCTGTTTACTTCGTAGTTGTTTAGTCGCTACATAAGGAACAGAATCATTAATCCGCTTACCCGTACGTTTCCTCCGCCACTGTTTCCACGTTGCTCCACGGCTTCTACAGTCTCACGTTGTTCTTCCCGCCAAACTGGAGCATTGTTCGGGTCAGCTGCGTGTTATTCTCATGTTCATCGAAGTGGAACTCCAAACTCAAACAGATTAGCCCTGGAGAAAATGGCTTCACGTTTTTTCATCGGAAAGAATTCTGAACAACAGTGAGAAAGCACGCTCGGATGTTTGCTGCAGTATATGTGCGAAAACGCAGCAAAGTCCCAGTGGGACTCGAGCTCATGGCCACGGGAAAACACGGTTAGAGCTCTCATCACTGAGCTGCAGAGCCATGTGCGAAAGGGGTACTTTTATGTTGGCATAACAATGATGACCTCTCGCAGAACAAACTCCATCAACCGAGGTTTGTGATGCAAACTGAGATTTCTGGTGTAAAATACAACTTGAAACCTACTTGTTTGATCATTTTTTTGATATAACACTTGGTCATCTTTGCAATAACTCGTTTTACGACTGCGATCAAGATGTGCTTAAACTCCAGTCAGAGGAAAACCTTTGAAGTTTCCATTAGATGAAAGGCACCATGCAGTGTTGATACAATGTTATTGCCGTTGATTTGAACACGTATCAGTTTTTCTTCATCACTTGGTGAGTAACTCCTTTCCTAACGGCATTATGAGATCTCCTTAATGAAGATAATTCATGCTTTATGGCTTTCAAACATGGAATTTCGGGCGATAGACAAAAAAGAGTTAAAATCAAGCATGCTCAAAAGGTTGGAGTCCGAGGGAATGCAGATATCTGAGACAGCATTATTTAAAAAAAAATCTTGGATGTCGGATTCACTGACTGGGTTGGCATTTAGTGACCACCTCTAATTGTTCTTGAGTGGGCTGTAGGACATTACAAAGATAGATGGAGCGGAGACAGTGAAAATATTTGAATAAACTGGCGAAAACTTTGATAATTAGCTGAGCCGTGATGGATGAACAACCCCTGTTGTGAATTCTCCCTCTGGCATCAGATTTGTTCGAAGACCTCAGGATTGCATCATTGGGTGAACAGTCTGCAACTTCATCCCTTCAACCATGTGGGAGCTCGTGTGGAAAGGTAAAGCTGTGAAGGCAGCAACACACGGTTGTGAAAATAGACGGTGCTAAAAAGGTCATTCAGATAAGTCACAATAAAACACCCTAAAGCCATCAAGTACAGACTTGCATAGAGGCAGAGGGCGTGAGACCAGAGTAGAGTGGGAATATGAGTGGATGGATGGAAGTGCATTAGGATAGTTTAGATCAAAGTAATGGAAGAGAGTTTGAGCTGCAGAAGAGCAGAGACGTCGAAGAGCCGTATGATGTTAATACGCTGCAAGTGTGCAGAATTGGGGAGGTATCTCACCATGGTCATGACGTGACTCGTTCATACTCAGACAATTGTCAATGAGAAATTGAGTCAGTGGTGAGGCAATTTCTACACCAACGAGGCCAATGATGTCTTCCAGAGCATCTCATCCACTTCCAGCAACTCCGCACTCAAGTCCCACCCCTCCAACTATGACAAAGGTAGAATCCCCCTGGTCATTACCTGCCACCCCACCAATCTCCGTTGTCATAATATCATCCTCCACCATTTCCAGCACGTGCAAACGGACTCCACTAACAGACATGTATTTCCTTCCCCACCACCAGCCGTTTTCTGTGAAGATAATTCCCTCAGTGACTCCCTTGTCAGCTCCATGCCACTCACCAAACGACACTCCCCTCCAGGCACCTTCCCATTCCATCACAGGATTTGCAAAATCCACCCACACCTTCGCTTTAACTCTGTACAAATACTCAAATGATTCTTCCACATCCATCAGAGTTTTATTGCAAATCCACACATGACATTTTCTCTATCCGTTGCTCCCAATGAAGTCTCATTTACATTGGAGAGACAGGATGTCTAATTGGAGAGCGTTTCAGAGAACATCTCTGGGACACCCACACCAAGGGACATCACTGCCTGTGACCGAGCACTTTAACTTTCCCTCCCACTCAGCCAGGTACATGCAGTTCCTGGGCAGCCACCATCTCTATACTTTTACCACCCGACGCCAGGAGGAAGAAGGCTTAATCTTTCACATTGGGGCCGTTCAACCACACGGCATCAATGTGGAATTCAATATATTACTCATTTCAACTCCGACATCTTATCCCAGTTCGATCGTTTCATGTTGGCACCGCACTCATGAACTTTCCTATCTGCCCATCTTCCTTCTCACTGATCCACTCCACTCTGCTCTCGGACCTAACACCATTTCCCCTACCTCAACCCACCTATCACACTCCCAGATACCTTGCCTCCTCCTATTTGTCTTTCTACCGCCTCGGCTCACAAGCCTCTTTTTGGCCTAAAACGTCGATTCTCCTGCTCCTCGAATGCTGCCTGTCCTGCTGTGCTTTTCCAAGACCACACTCTCTACTCAGTTGCGAGGCAGTGGATTTGTGTTCGGGAATGAAGACAGAGGCCTCAGTTTTGCATGATTCAATTGTAGGAAATGTCTGCTCCAACTGGTTAATAATTCAAACCCTTTTTCGGCTATGGAACAATGCGGTAGATTAGCAGGCATGTGAGTTTGAAGCCTGCCAGTCTTGCTCCTGAACCAAGTGGAAAGCTTAACTGCCATCTCTGTACCGTCATCAAGCGCATTACCCATTCTGACATTGTGCTTGCACGCGTGCTTAAGATTGGCATTCTGCATAGTTGTGATCTAAAGATGGACATTACCAATCGTACTCATGATCACAAGTTGAATAACCAGGAAAGATAGCCACCTTTACTGCTTCATTCCAATGATCCACTGTTTGTGCAGCGGCAAGTTTTGTTACGAAAAAAACATTCATCCTCATGAAACTTCCATTCACTTTATGTCAACTCAGCTATTCAATGGGATCTCCGCTCATCTGATGTAGTTCAAATTCACATTACTGAGTGTGCTCCATTACAGGTGATAAACTAATGCCTAATCACAACATCGTATTCCCACTAATTTTCGCAGATTGAGTGTATTTTAACGACCTGTGCGAGTTTGCAAGAAATTGAATAAGATGAAATGAGCAAAAAAAAATCCCTTGCTGCCCAGAGCAGATTTAGTCAAATGAGAAAGTTCAGAGAGCGAAAGAAAACCTCCGTTTCTCTCTGTGCAGATGTAAATAGAAGCTGTTCCAGAAAAAGTTGGAAATGCCAGCTTGATGTCCCAATGCTCCCTGTTTCGTGTCAATGGAAGCTGCTGCAGTTGCGTTTGGAGCTCCCAGCCTCATGCGACGTATACCACCTCAACAATAGCTGTTCCACGCAACTTTGGAACTCCCAGTCCCTGACATTTCAAGTGACTCTATACTTTCAGAGAAATGCTTCATACTCACTGATGTCAGTACTGAACCCGTATCCACTAGCTCATCCCTATCCAGATTTCCAGTTTAGTTTTCTCTGCTGCACCACACAGTTGCTTGTACCCCGCCTGAAAACTGAAACGATACAATATTCCACAGCAGTGGTCACTTCCTTGAGTGAGGAAATTGGTAAAGTAGCCAATGGTAAACTGCATTTATTTTGCATAAATACATTCCAGCAATTCCCTGCGCTATTCCCTTACTCTTTCATTTTCTGGAGAAGTATATCAATCTTCGTTTTCAACAAACTAAGTTAGTAAACATCCATCGGCTCTGGAGATACTGAAGTTAACCATTCAACTCACCATGAGCTTGCATGTCTCACTCATTGTCTGTCAAGTATTCCTACTGTTCATGTGGTCCTATTCAGAACATATCCTCTGCCACTATCTTTACTGTTTTTTTTTGCATCATGCTATTCCATGTGGTGCCGGTATCGTGCAGTGTTTAGCGATTTGCGTTCTGGCAGCAGGAAGATCATCTCCAATTTGACTTCCAGTATTGTCATTTGTTACCGTTTTATGCAGAGTAAGACATGGATTAACAAACGCAGGATGGAATCAATCTTTTCTGACATGAAAATATTCGTCGAGGTGATGAGGCCCTTTCACATCTCTGCTTTCTATGTATCAGGATTCAAACCCACCCATTTTCGGAGATTTCTCCCCATCCCACAATCAGTAACCCTGCTTCAGGTCCATCCTCCAATTTCACTGAGGCATATCGCAATCAACCACTGGCATTGACGTTGTTCTGTCTGTGCAGCTGCAGTCAATGTTCTTGTACGAATGTGACCCAATCACACAATTAGGATCTTACAATCAGTCGATCCATTTATATCCTGCTGTTGTGAGATCAGTGCTCATTTCGGAATTTTTACTGACATGTACCAGAGATCATTGGAATATCAGGCACAGGAAAAGGACACAATGCAGTATTCAGCAAACGACTTTTTTTTTAAACGGTGAGTTTCACTATTCTAATCTCAATGGAGAAGCGGAGATTGTGAGGAAACATGACTAAAATGTGAAAAACAATGACAATTAAGGCAAGTTCGGCTGAAGGAAATGTTTCTTCTCGGTCAAATACCATGGGGTGTAGACTAAATGTGTCATGCAGAAAGTTTTCAGTAGATAAGCAGCAAATAATTTATCCACCATTGTGATGGATAAATCTGCAACTCATAGCGAAGAAATCAGCACAACCCTCAGAGGCATCCAGTCTGTATTTGTGATGATAAGGCATACAAGGCAAAGGGATGGAAAAAGGAATGAGGACAGTCAAGCAGTTGTTTTTTCCAAGAACGTGTCCAACGCGTTTGAGAGCTGCCACTTTACGTGCATCTGACCGCTGTACTCGTCCCTGTTTGTGTCGTGGCTCTGAATTGCAACTTTTACCACTGAGTCCCGGTGTCAATTCCCAGTAAGGGCAGTTTTGTTCAGCATCAACAACATGGGCATCTGTGATAGGATTACTCTTAATGCTTCGAATCAAACAATGTATCTACGAACATCAGATTCAACGTCCCAGCCTCGGCACTCCATCAACCAACATGAGACTGAGATATTTATTTTGTTTCCTTACCATTTCGAGCAGCCACAGCGATTGGTTCGTTGGTTCTGTCAAAGTGAAAAGTGCCGATTCTTAATGTGTGGGAATATTTGGTCTTCCTCACTTCTGATGACACTGCGACATTGTAATGTTCTCCGGGATGTGTACTGAAAGAGGTTCTCGTGTCTGTATATCAGGAGTTCAAACTTCATCTCGGCTTCAGAACAATGAGGAAGATTAGGTTGTGAGTGTAACGAATACCTGCTTTAACCTCAAGCTAGAGAGGAGTGAAGTACCCACATTCTCAATCCTGTGCCTTGCCTGACGCACAACGACTCTCAAGTTAAAGCACCATCAGTCAACTCGCGTGAACTCTCTCTCTCTTCTCTCTCTCTCTCTCTCTCTCTCTCTGACTCTCTCTCTCTCACTCTCTCTCTCCCTCTCTCACTCTCTCTCTCCCTCTCTCTCTAATGAGACAGCAGGCCTGGGAATATGTGAACTTTGATTTCAAAGCTTTATTTTTACATATGAAAAGGAATAATTGACAATCTATCTGTATGCGGTCCCTCATGGAAGAGTGCAGAAGTAAGTGAGAGAAGTCTTCATTAATGTGGAGAGTGATAGAGCTGACTGAGATGATGAGTCGAAATCTAAATAGAAGAAATGACACTGATATGAAGCGTGAGCAGAGTTCAAAGAAATAGGGAACAGAAATTAAAGGGGTGACAAGTACTTAAAACGCATTTGCAGGAACTACAACTACTTCTCACTCCTGTCAGACATAACGAAAACTGGGAATGTGGCCATGTCATGGCTAACTAGGGATATGAAGGCATAGCACTGCACTCAAGAAGGAGGCTGACGAGGAGGCTGAAAATAGCAGCAGGCATTAAGACTGGGAGCAGTTCAGATGTCAGCACAAGATGAAGAATGAATTAATGCAGAGCGAAATCTGGCTTGACAGTAAGCTAGAGAGAAGCAAATAATGAATTGTTAAAGCTCTTGAAGTTAAACGAAGTGAGAAAGAAACGATTATTGAAAACAAATCCCTTACAGCGAGAAACAGTGGATGTAATAATGTCGGATAAATATATGGCATACCAAAGAAATATGTATATTGGTCCTGTCATCACAAATGATGACACAAGTAATATTCTGAAAATGTTGGGAAGAAAGAGAGAGGGAGGAACTGAAGGGAATCAGTATTTTCAGGGAGATGGTGTTTTGGAAATTGATGAGATTAAAAGACAATAAATTCCACCAACTGCGAATCAAACACCAGTGTACTTAAAGTCACCCTAAATGCAGCGAAGGCGTTCTGTAACTAGAGTGTGAGTCTAAATAGAGTAAATTCATTGTCATATTTCAATATTCTATCGACTCTGAAACAATATCTATGGCTTGGAGGTCAGTTATTGTGAACCCACTATTTATAAAAGGGAGTAGCGAGAAAACATGGAATGACAGAAAAGTTAGCCTAACAATGGAAAACTGTAACTGAATTGATCAGAGCCAGCATAAATTTACGACACTAAAATATGAAAGGAGATATTGTCTTCTTGTACACAAATCGCTGAACGTTTGCATTCAGGCGCATCAGCAGCTGAGGAAGGCAAATGGTGTGTTAGCCTTTGTACTTAGAGGATTTGAACACAGGAGAAGGGAAGACTTGCTGAGATTGTGCCAGGTCTTGAGGACACCACAACAGAGAGTGTTGTGTGCAGTTTAGGAATCTTTATCTGGTAAAGGATGTTCTCCATACGGAGACTGCATAACAAAGGTTTACCAGACTGATCCATGGCATGGCAGGACTGACGTATGAGGGCAGAATGAATTCGTTAGGATGAAAATCATTCAAGTTTAAAATTAACAAGTAGGATATCACAGAAAGGAATAAAATTCTAAACCGTACACATAAGGTAAATGCAGGAAGAATGTTTTCAATAACCAGGGCGTCCAAACCATAGAATATGAGGAGGTGGCGTCACTTCTAAGAATATGGGGTAGTCCATTTAAGACTGAGATGAGGATTTCATTTTTTAATCAAATACTGGATACTCCATGAGATTTGCTGCCACAGAAAGTAATTAAAAGCCAGAACGTGCAATGTTGACAAGATGAAGATATCAGTAGTTTTGAGGGCAAGAGGTATCAAAAGCTGTAGGCCTAGAGATGTCGGAGGTTACTGTGCGGAGGATCAGCCAAGATCATATGAATTAAGGAGAAGAATCAAATAACACAACACCCAGTCGTGTTCTAATTTTTCATTTTTCCATTCTGTTAAAGGTGGGAGATAAAGATCAATTGTTTTTAACTGACACAGGTATCGGTGACACATTATCTAGATGTAAAAAATAATCCTGTAAATACTTACCAAACAGCAGTCGGGGAGCAATTTCAGCATACGAATGTCAGCAATTCGAGGAGGTGCAAAGAAATGTTTGAGGTTCGTACACTGGCTGTTCTGTATCTCAATTTCAATCCAATTCTCAAATTACTGAATGTTCTGATAAAACCGACATAGTATGCATAAAATAAGTAAACGTCTTTAAAACGTTGCTGCTACTGGGTGGAGGGAGTGTTAGGAAAGGGTGGGGAAGGGGAGCAGTAAGAAAACAATGAATCGGAATTTTGTTGAGGGATTGGCACCGAATGACCCCAAATTCCAAAACTTCTGAGACCCGCTATCCTGCTCAGGCGTTCTGTCCCTCCACTTCCTGCTCCATTATTTCCGTCTCTGAAACATTTACAGCAAGGTAAGGGGCAGAGGTGCAGATTGATGGGGTACACTTTCCTATCATTCCCAGTTACGATTACACAGCCTGACGTCTCCCAAACAAACCAACTCCTCATGAACCACAGCAATGATTTCAAACAATATGGTTTATTTTCAGCTCTATTCACACTAAAGATAGATAAACCAACAGTGACCTGATAAATTAAAAACACAAGATAAAACTGAGCCAGGAATAGCGGCCGCTGACTGGGGTCTGTTTCTGGGAAGAAGACTCAGACTCTCTTTTGCTTAATTGGCGAGCCCAGAGACACTGTGTTTGGGCCCAATTTCATATAATGATCAAACATGAAACCTCAACTGGGCTCTAGCACCTGATGCTTCCCTCCCCTTTAGCCTGCACTCACCAACTATCGATTGGAGACAACAACATTTCGTTCCAATTATCACTCGCCGAAAGCATGCTCAACAAGTTAACCCGATGCATGCTGCAGGACCCATCCCAACTAATGACGTATAATGTCCAACAGCGAAGAAAAGGGGGTCCTACAGGACCAAGCTGGAGGCATTGGTCCTCCACACAGTCAGAGAAACTCATGGGCGCGCTGGGGGCACTGATCAGTCATAGAATGCAGTTGGGCTAAACTAATCTTTCCAGAACGTCTACATCCCAACACTCAGTCAAAGTTCGCTTGAAAAATTCTTCCAATTCAAAACACAATTGTTAATGATGACTCCGTTCCCTTTCCCGCAGGTGAAAGTGAGGACTGCAGATGCTGGAGATCAGAGTCAGCATGAGAGTGGTGCTCAAAAAGTACAGAAGGGCACGCAGCATCCGAGGAGCATGAAAATCGAAGTTTCATGCAGGCGCCCTTCATCAGGAACATTTCACTCAGCCAATTTGTGATCAATATTGCTATTATCCCTTATATTCCTTCATCTGCAGATTTCAGGCACAATGGTCTCACAGAACTTTTGTCTTTTGATTTGCCAATCTATATTTATCTGATCGTTTTAGATTAGCTTCATGAAGACTTCTACTTACCTCAGCAAAAAATGAAATCAGCAGATAGTTCACCACAATTTTCTATGAACAATTCTATTTTCGCTTTACTGAACGAAACACACATTTTTTCACGTGGCACCTCATTTTGTCTGGTATGACCGTTTGTAACGTCTTTCACACAGCTTCAAACGGCAATCCTGTCAGTATTGAATTAATTGACAAACCGTTTCTCATGGCGAACTGACAGCGTGCATCCCTTTTCAAGATGAGGAAATATATGTGAATGAGTTGTGACTTGGATATTAGTTACCGTGAATGCAAAGTAAATACAATCAGATTGTGATGGTGTTGAGCTCTACCACTCTTTCAGAAGCTGCGAGACAAACTGAATACGTCCAGCGTTTTCTGTTTTTTTAAAAATATGTATTAGTTTGACAATTTTTTGCTTCTGCACATGTCCTTGGGACGAAAGCTATGAAAAGTTGTGGGTTGAAAACAGGAGCAGTCGCCTCTTTCCGTCATGCAACTCCCAGCTCTTCCTCTGCTTTTGTAGTTTTTTGAAAGCACTAACTGGCTTTAATATTGGATTTTATTGATAATCTAAGTGTTTACATGTTATTCTTGCTGCCCAAATATGGAATAAAATAATACATCAATTTTGATCAATTTCACGATTTATGTTTGCATGTCCAGGTCATAATTCTACATTTAAGGAGAAGGTAGCATTGCATATTGGTAACAATAAATGCTAACGATTTGCAGGCCATGGCTGTCAGAGCACGTAATCCAAATTACGAGACTTCCAGGGACGGTCTCTGCTTCTTTCACCCTGGAAACTGACTGATTCGGCATTACACTCTCACATCCTTCTGCACATGATGCCTTCAGTTCTGTCTTGATTTTGTTACGACTGTTTTCTAATACATGGGCTATTTAATCATCTATTATGTTGCAGTTTCAAATGAATGAGAATCCTTCTCTCAGGGCAGCTCAATGTTTAGATCGGGGAGGAACATGGACAAATGAAAGGCTGAATGGTTCATTTCTTTGCTGAAACCAGACTCTGGTGTTGAAATCTGAAATGAGACAAAATAAGCCAATTGAGTGCAATACTACTTTCTGGCTGATATCTCCTGAGGCCACAGTCACTTCGCCAGAACGTGTCTGTGCGTTTGCCTCTGTAAGTGAAATGGAGTTCAGATCACCAAGGGTGTGTAAACACAGGTTATCCATATTTAACTGCAGTCGCATACATTGTAAAACGTGACTGGATAATAGCATTGCGACGAGTGCTTGAAACATATAGGAACACAAGGGTACATACCAAGAGCTGAAAACTTGGATGACGGGCCTCTTTCCGTTCTGTAAACAGTCGATGACTTACTCAAACTTATGGCCTGATAATTAAAACGCCATATGTATTGCCATTAAGAAGCGGTCCCACAGCTTGGGAGGCAGCACATCTGGTGTATTGGTTAAGAGTGGGTGTTTTCTCATCGCGGCCAGAGTTGGGTGCCTAGTCAGAGAATCAGGTTTTCTTGTTCCTGACTGATAACAGTGAGAGTTGAGCAGCTTCGATGGGAATGCTTTCAATGTCTCAGATCAGTTAATGCCTCGAGAATATCAGAGTTCATGTCCCTGTTCCTGCAAGAAGGGGAAGGTACCTTGACAGCTTCTGCTCTGTCGGTCAGTCCACCCTTTATTCCCCTCTCACACAGTTTCTAAAGATTCCCAGAGTTGAAACGGGGCTCTGTTTAATTGTTTCATTTACACTCCCACTGTTTGCACGTATTGGTTTGTTTGAAATTGATAATTTGCTCAGGAGCAGCGTGCGAGACGATTCTATCTTCCCCTCCTCTGACAGTACTGTGAGGTTGACTCTGATGTTCTCAGTTGCATTCATCGATTGGAGACATTAACCTGTAGATTAGAATTGCCACAAATAATTCCAAACAGAATGAAATTCTTTCAAGTGTTCTGCCTGCAAAGTACTCAGGAACTGCTCATTTTTGAGAGGTATTTAGGAAAACCATGTTTAAGAAGTTAAACAACTTGCTTTGCAAGATGGTTCTAATGAAGATCTCAATTCTTTTGAACCATTCGGTGGAATTGTGTTGATCATTTTAGTACTTTGTATTACCACACCGACCCCTTGTTTAAAAAACGCATCTGTTAAACAAAGAATTGCAGTATAATCGACAATACTTATAAGTGGACAATAGATTGAAGGTAGGCATGCATTCATATCAATAGTTCAGGCATGCAAGCATTTCAAAGATTCTTCCTCCAGCAGATCAGAAATTCAAAGCACATTTCGGATTCGGAGCAATGAGTTTGTAAGTGTAGTAAAGAGCGGCAGTGTTTTTGAGACAGTGAATAGTCGAACGAACAACCTCCAGATTTGCAAATAAGCAAATCATTAAGCCACTGATTCAAGTGCGATTGCTGCAGTTCTGTGATGATATCAGGACCAGGAGAAACAATTGTTACCGTTCACTGGATGAACAACTAGTAAATATAATCAAATTCATCACTTCACTCCAATTGATCCCACATTGTGAAGCGGACAATTTCGCATAGGAAACACACTTGATCTCATTAAGCTTTCATCCACCCTGTGCTTGTGCAGCCATTCAATGAGATTAGCACTGATTTGATAAATTTAACTCTAGTTTCGTGCTTTTACTCGATAGTTCGACGTAAACTTGAGCTGAAAAAGAAGTTGTATATTCTCATTAATTTGGGAGTTTCACGGCTGTACCACTTATTTTCTCTGAATGGTAACTGAGAATATGTGAAAGTTGTCAGCAGTGGTTACTTCCACATGTGAGGTAACTGGTGAAGTAAATGATGTTAAACTTCCTTATTACTGAAACATGCATTTCAACAATATCCTAGGCTATCTATCGCTCTTTGATATTCCCTATAAATAAATAAGGAGGGGGATTATTAAGTCTGGGGTAATATAAAGGAAGACTGTAACATTTTCCTTCGATATATAAAGTACAAAAGAGCGGCAAAAGTGAACATTGGATTGCTGGAAAATGATACTGGGGAGATAGTAGTGGGGACCGAGAAAAATGGCCAAGGAGCTGAATAATTACTTGGCTCAGCCTTGGCGGGGGACACGAGTAATACCTGAAACATTCAAGAGATTGAGGGGTTAGATCTGAGTATGTTGGCCACCACAATGGAGAACATGCAAGAAAAGTTGAATGGTCTGAAGGTGGTTAAATAACCTTGACCAGATGGACTACATCCCAGTGTTATGAAGGAGATAGCTGGAGGAAGAATGGAGGCGATCGTGGTGATCTTTCAGGAATCACTAGAGTAATGAACAATCTCAGAACACTGGAAACCCAGTAACGTGACATCCCTCTTTAACGAGGGAATAAGGATAAAGACAAAAGGTCCACAATGAATAGCTTAAACTCGGTCGTGGGTAAGATCCTGGAATCCATTGTGAAGGACAAGATTTCTGAATACTTGGAACTGTTTGGAAAAATAGTACAAAGTCACTATGGTTTCATCAAGGGAAGGTCATGATTGAAAAAGTGTTGGAATTCTTTGAAGTGAAATTGAGCAGGCTTGACTAAGCACTGCCAATGGATGTTGTCCACCTGGACTTCAAGAAGGCCTTTGACAATGTGTCACACAGGAGATGACTGAGTACGATAAGAACCCTGGTGTTAGAGGCAAGGTAGTGGCATGGGTAGAAGCTTGGCTGTCTGGCAGAAAGGAGAAAGTGAGGACTGCAGGTGCTGGAGAGCAGAGCTGAAAATGTGTTGCTGTAAAACTGCAGTAGGTCAGACACCATCAAAGGAGCAGGAGAGTCGACGTTTCGGGCATAAGCCCTTCTTCAGGAATGAGAAGGGTGTGCCAAGTTGGCTAAGCATCTTAGCCTGCTTTGTACACCCTCCTCATTCCTGAAGAAGGGCTTATGCCCGAAACGTCGATTCTCCTGCTCCTTTCATGCTGCCTGACCTATCTGACAGAAGGCAGAGAGTGGGGATGAATTGATCCTTATCAGGATGGCAGCGGTGACAAGTTGTGTTCCACAAGGCTCGTGTTGGAATCGTAGCTTTTTACACGTTACATTAACAATATAGATGAGGGAATTGAGGGCACTCTGACGAAATTTGCAGCGGATAAAAAGATAGAAAAATGGACAGGTCGTATTGAGGAGGCGGAGAGGCTGAAGAAGGATTTTGACATGTAAAGAGATTGGCATATGCCTTCCAATGTGGGAAAGTGTGAAGTCATGAACGTTGGCACGAAGAATCGAGGCATGGTCCATTTTTTAGAATGGGCAGAAAATTCAGAAATCAAGAAGGACTTGAGAGTTCTGGTGCAGGGTTCTCTCAAGGTAAGCTTGCAGCTTGTGGCAGCGGTTAGGGGTGTAATTGCATTTATTATTGTTGGCATTTATGACGAGATGAATTGAATATAAAACAGGTTGAATACTCCTCTGGTCAGGCCACATTTGTAGTATTGTGCGTAATGTTGAGCGCCATATCTCAGGAACGATGTACTGGCCCTGGAGCGTGTTCACAAGATCTTCACGGGAATGCTCAGAGGGATGAAAAGCTTATCGTATGAGGCATGTTTGAGGGCTCTGGGTCTATACTCGATCAAGTTCAGATGAATGAGACGGATTGAAATGGAATCATGCAAAATACTGAATGACCTGGACAGAATCGATGTTGCTAAGATGTTTCCATTGGACTGGGACCCAAGGGCACAGCCTTAGATGAAAGGGAACACCTTTTAGAACAGTGATCAGGAGAAATGTCTTCAACCAGAGATTGGAGAATCTTTTAAATTTATTGCCACAGAAGGCGCTGGGGGCTAGATGATTTAGTACATCTGAGAGGGAGTTAGATAAGCTTTTGATTATCCAGGGGATCAAGGGTCACAAGGAGCAGGTCAAGGAATGGGTTAGAGAAAACTGTCAGCGATGATTGAATAGTAGTGCAGACTCGATGGGCTAACTGGCCTAATTTCTGCTCCTATGCCTTATCGTCTTATGGTCCAAACCTCAAGGAGGCACCTTGTATCTATGAGAATAGGGATTCAAATTCTTCATGAAGGTAAGTAGCTGGAGGAAATAGTTAACTGTTTTAGATTGAAAGCATTGTGGCTGCTGTCGGGGTGGTGGATAATGTTACATTCAGTGCAGGATCACACACCAAGTGCACTGTATTAATGTGGGAGAGTTTTTTTCAAAACTCTCTGTCTCTGTCAATCACCGTGAGGAGTGGGGGTTGGGGTAGAAGGGCGTAACGTCCTCCCAGGCACTTAAACTATCCTGAAGCATGCATTCTGAGTGAAAGAATAATCATGGAATTGATCACATTCTCATTGTCTGTTTAGAATATAATGAGTGATTGCCCATCGCACTCATTGTTCAATGCAATGACCTCGCATTCTCTCACGGCGCTACAGATCAACGTTCACTCACTCCTCATAGTGCCATCATCCCAGGGATTAATCTGGTGGAACCCCTGTTCACTCTGCCTGTGGTACGGAGATCACTCCTTATAAAGTAGAGAAAATCTATCAACAATGCTCCAAATACTGCCTCAACAACACTCTCAGGTTTGATCGCAAGAATTCCTTTCCCTCACTTAGCTGGCTCTGTTTATTTTGTGTGAAATAGGAAACTATTCATTTACGATGTGCTGTCACTGATTTGGAATTTAAAACATCCTTACATCTGTAGGTCAGCATTTTCAAAACTTGCACCGGAAGTGCCAATTCAGATCGGCATCACTCTAGGGGAGGGAATCAATCACAAATAATGCATCTCAAACAGTGAATGGCCACCTACCTGAATGGAAATTAATTGCTGGAATATGGGATCCAGGCAGAGTAAGGGAGTGATCTTTCCTTTTGATTTGCCATCACAGGATGTGTGCAGACCTGGTCAGGGCAGCATCTTATGCCGATCTTGAAGTGAGTGGTTAGTTCAGTTATTCCACAGGGCAGAAAAGAGTAAAACACAGTGTTGTGTGTTTGCAGTCGCACCGAGACCCGACCAGGTAAGGATAACCCACTGCTTTCTCGAAAGAGCATGAGGCAAGCCGATATCCACAGATTATTATTCTGTGGCTCTAGATTATGAGCCAATGATGTGACCACCATACACTATCTGTCCATCTGTCAGATTCTGTGCATAGTACAAGTTTAAAATCTCAAGTGCAATTGTTTCGTAATGGACACGTGTTAAGATGGGATTAACAAAGGCACAAACGATGGCTTATTCAGGAGTTGCACTGAGGCTGAGGAAAAGACTGGATGTCATAATGTTGGTAGTGGACTGGATTGGTGAATGTGGATGATATGGAGATGTAAACTGTGCAGGAGAAAATGAATTAAGACGGTTGAGGATCGTGTGTTTCATCCTCGCATAGTGGGGAGTAATTTACAAATAATAATTTGCTAGTTATTATTTCTAAGGAATGTAATCTTGATTGGGACTGAAAAAGTTGACTTGCACCTTTCCAAAATTTACAAATCATCAGCATCAATTCAGTTCAATCGACAGACAGAGTGACTTACTGAGTGAATCAAGGAGGTTGAGAACAGTTTCTTTCACCCTCGCATATTGATGAGCAATTTGTATTGAGTAATTTGCGAGTTATAATTCCTAAGGAATGGAATCGTTGATTGGAAATGAAAACGTTTACTTGCATTTTTCCAAAAGTTACATATCATGAGCATCAATTCAGTTCAGACCGTTTCACTAGGCAGCTCGAATGACTTACCAGGAACACTAGCTATAGCAACGTTAGTATAGTAACCAGCTTGAATAGCCATCAGTATATCTTCAATCCGCGATGCTAAAGATAATGCCTCTTTTGAATCCGACAGTGGACAGGATGCCTTGTGGGCCCCCAAATATTACTTCACAGGCCAAGCAGGTGGTTGGCTGATGTGAGGAGTTGGGGCTGGTGGATATTTGGAGATGTCTTCATCCTGCCAGCAGGGACTTCACCTTTTTTCAAACCAACAAAAATGTCACACAAGGATTGGCCTCTTTCCGACTCTCTCGCCCTCTGGATTCTATTTTGGGTTGCAAAGTTGTGAATATAGATATCGCTGATCACGAACCAGTCTATTTGGAGGTTAAGGCCAAGAGTGAAGGGTTAGGTTTGTGGCACTGGCATTTGGGACCTTTTCACCTTAAGAATTCCAAATTTGTGCAATACCTTTTGAAGGACTTTCAGAAATTCTTGACTATCCACTCGGGCATGGCTAGTAGTCTGTCCATGCAATGGGAGACTGCAAAAATCTTTGCTAGGGATTAGATAATTCCTATTTGGCTCTCCAGAAATGACAGAGGAGGAACAGCAGCGTCTATTTGAGACGAGGTTGAAAGCCACGGAGGCAGGATGTTTTGCGCGGCCTTCGGTATCTAACCTACAGCAGATCACGGCCTTTCAGGCTGCCTTGAATTCAATACTGACACAGAACGCAAAGGAAGAACTTGCCTTTGATAGGCAAAGGGTGTTGGAATATGAGGATTGGCCAGGGTAGTATTTAGCATATCTGACTCGGAAAAAGCGTGCTCCCCCATCCATTACTGCAATCAGACATAGCGACGGGATTCTTACATACAGTGCTAAAAAGATTAATGAGGTTTTACGGAGCTTTTACTCTGAATTGTATCAGTTTGACTGTTGTGAAAACAGGAGGTATAAAATTGAAACTTTTTTTAAGAACCTTGTCCTCCCAGGGGTAACCTTGGAACAGGTCGCTCTCCTTAATTGCCCCTTGACATTTCGCGAAATATAGGAGACAGCAAGGCAACTTCAGAGTGAGAAAGCGCCTGGCCCTGATGGTCCTCCGGGCGAGTTTTATAAGGAGTTTATAGGGATTCTGTCAGGGCCGATGTTAGAGATGCCCAATCACTCCTATATGATTGCCTATTATCATCTTTGAGAGAAGCTAATATTTCCGTACTTCTTGAGATGTGGAAGGTTCCTGAGGAATGTGCCTCATACAGGCCCATCTCCCTATTAAAACCAAATTGCAAGATTCTGTCCAAGACCCTGGCGCTGAGACTGGAAATGGTGTTGCCTCATATTATTTAAATGGGACCAGACAGGCTTTATAAGGGGCCAAGAAACTAACCAGTTCCTTTGCATCTGTCATCAAGGAGGAAGATCCTTAAAATCGCTGAATAATGCCAAATGATCACATGGAACTTGTGGAACTAAAGACATAAAGTCAATTCAGATCTGTAACAAGGTAATAGTTCAAGGCTGACATTGTAGTATAGCAGCTGGATTGAGCATTGCTAAGTCTGATGAGCCAGTTGTACTTCGTATCAAAATATTAGAAATAAATCAGCAATAGACGCACTTATTGTGCTGTCGATCACTGTTATTTTCCTGTACATTCTGCAGAGGCTGGAAGTTAGTAAATGTGTTTCAAGCGTTGGAGATTAGTGGAAGGGATTCAAGCATCTGCAAAGGGAAGAAGAGATAGTGTGGAGAACTTCAGACCAATTAACTTGACATCTTTAGGTAAACTGATGGAACCTATTATGTAGGATCTGATATTGGATATTTAGAAATTAACAGCAACATTGGAGAGAATCAGTATACACTGACAGAGTCTGACAGAGTCTGACAGAGTCTTCATATTTGACAGACTACAGAATGATTGAACTTGTTTATTGAAAAATAGAAATGGTGTATTTCGATTTTCAGAAGGCTTTTTTATAAGAACTCATGCAATGAATTCATAAATAAAGTAATGTGAATGATAATTGGAGGAATATATAAAAGTGAAAAGTTAAAGTCAGATTCGCCTTCATATAAGAGAATCAGAACATTGTTGGAAGTTCATGATGAAGCAGTATCACAGCTTGCTAATGAAACTGTACATAGAGGATTGAGTTTAGTTTTGGTGACTCAATCTGAGAAAGAATATAACGGCCACGGAGCGTGTGCAATGGACATTCTCCAGATTAATCCCTCTGATGGCGATATTGCCTTGTGTGGGAACTCTGCCTGTGTTCTTTACAGTTTCAAAGAATGAGAGGTGATCATAGTGAAATTTAGAGAAGTCACTAAACATATGACAAGTTGGAAATGAACAGGATTTTTCTCTGGCTGTCTACTCTACATTTCAGGCAAAGGATAGAACATTTCAGTCTGCAATTAGAAGGCTAATTAAAAGTATCTAAACTTAGTGGTAGGAGAGAGAAGGTCTCCTGGTAGAAATCTGTTTGTTTGACTGGAGACCAGTATCCAATCGTGTACCACAGGGATCAGTGCTGTGTCCCATTTTATTTGTGATTAGGAGATGCCAGTTTTGGACTGGCTTGGGCAACGTTAAAAATTTACAGAACACGAGATGATAGTCCAACTGTTTCTTTAAGCACGACATTTCGAACAGCATAATCACACGACGAAGAAGCAGCGCTGCGAAAGCTAGTGCGTGTGAATAAAAATGTTGAATAATAACCTGGTGTTGTGTGATTTTTGACCTTATTGTTTATAGCATTCATTAATGATGCAGCTGTGAATTTGCAGGGGTTTAGTTTGAGTGTGATAAATCAGTTTGCGTTTGACACAAAGTTTGGCTGGTTGGTTGGCAGTGAGGAGGAAGGCCTTATATTACAGGAAGATAGAGATGGAATGATCAAATGGGTGGATCAATGGCCAATGGAATGTAACCCTGATAAATATGAGGTGGTGTACTTTGGAAGAAGGAACCAGACAGGGGAGGACTCAATGAATAGCAGCACATCAGGAAGCTCAGACGGTGCTGGTAACATCCCTGAATGTGATTAAGTAAGTTAGTGCACAAGTTGACAAAGCATAGCGACCATAAACATAGCCTTTTTTCATGGAGGCACAGATTACAAGAGGTATGTGGGACTTTGGTGAGGCCAAATGGAAAACTATGTATAGTTCTGGGAGCCACAAAACAGGAAGTATGTGATTGCACTGGACAGGGTACAGTACAGATTCACCAGGATGTTCCCTTCGATGGAGTAGATCAGCTCGGGTTGTTTACTTTGAAGCAGAGAAGACTGAGAGGGATGTGCTTCTGAAGGATAAGATTACCAGGGGCATGGACAGCATGGATAGACAGCAGCTGTTCCTTTCAGTCAAAGGGCGAAGAACAAGGGAGTACCATGTTAAAGTGAAGGGTTTGATGTTTAGTGACGATTTGACGATTGGTTTTCATCCAGAGCCTGTTGGGGACAGGAATGCACTTCCTGAGAGGGCAGGTAACCTCACAACCGTTAATAAATACGTGGTCGTGCCCTTGAAGTGCCATATATACATGGCTATGGGCCTCATTTTGGAAAGTGGAACTAATGTAGATCGTGCTGTATTTATGACAGTACAGAGCCAGTGCTTCTGTGATTGCATGGGTTGGACGGTCAGTCACTGAGCAGCATCAGACATGAATTGATGAGCTTCTGAAGAATGTATTAACTAGGGTTATAAAAGTGAACTTGTCTCCATGAGCTAGAACAAGGAAAGGTAAAAGTGTCTAATACCCTGCTCCCTTCCTGATCTTTCTGTGCAGTCTGGGGGAGAGCTCTGTCATTGTTGTCACAAGCTCTCAAACATTAAGGCAGCATCTGTCTGGTCGACACGACTGTGTTTCCAGTTCCCTTCTCCAAAACCAAGCTTGTTGCCCGTGTTCTGTCTGGTTTTATCCTTTAACTACTCAGAACAATTTGATACAATTGAGTGTCTTGCTTGGCCGAATCAGAGAACATTGTGGAGTTTATCATATGTCTGTGTGTCTGGAGACACTTGTAGGCCAGACCAGGAAGCACGGGAGATTTATTTCCTGAAAGTACATTGTGGAAGGAACAGATGTTTACAATGGACATTAGATTGAAGGCCAATATTACTGGCACCAAATTTTATGTCTCGATAGTTTGTGAATTGTTTGTAACTTCCACCGGCTGCCAGAGCATTATCCCGGTTTGGATCAGTAATCCAGTGACATTTTCAAAACAGCACCATTTCCACATGGGGACCTATCAGAAACGACACTGAGCACATTATTTCTGTGCTGTATGACAGCTCTGCCTTAAAGTACTCCCACAAATGTGATAATCGAGATGGGACTGAGGGTGGTAAATGGTCAGACTGTAGTCGTTCCCTTGTTATGGGGCTGGATATTGTTGAGGAACTTTCCACTTGGCCAGGCAGATGTCGGAGTTGGAGCTGGATTGAAGCAGCTTCCCCAGGGACACGGTTTGTTGTGCTGTACGATCTTCATTCCTATTGCAGGAATGGTATCCGTGCCCATTGCCTTTGTCATATCTACTGTGTTCAGCCGTTTCTTCATGTCACGTGCAGCGAATCCATTTGGTTGAAGACTGGCATCTGTGATTCTGTGGGCATCATGAGGAGGGTGAGGTGGATTATCGACTCAACATTTCTTGCTCAGGATGGTGCAAGTACTACAACCTTGTCTTGTACACTGATGTACAGGGCTAGGGATATTTGTGGAGTCCCCTCCTCCTGTAAGTTGTTTAATAGTCCATCGACAGTGATGACTGAATGTGGCTTGACTATAGAGTTTTGATCATATCAGTTTGTCTTCGGATCCTTCCCCCCTCTCCATCACATGGTAGTTCTGTTGTTTGTAATGTAACCAATCAAGTGCGGTCGCTTTAGTGGGTTGTCATCAGGTTTAGGTACACATGGTTCTGACACGGGCATGTTCACCCAAACCCCGCACTGAACCATCACTCGGCTTGATGATAATGGTCGAGTGATTGATTATCCTAGGGGAAAGGTTATGGATTGTGTTTGAATGCAATTCTGCTGCGGCTGCTGCTGTAATTTACAACATCACATAATAACCCAGTGTGAACTGCTATATCTGCAAATCAATTCGACAGACTTTCCCCCAGTTCACACCGAGACCCATTCACCCATCAGCCCTGTACTCAGTGACCTAACCTGGTTTCTGATGTGCAAACACATCCTGTTTCATAATCTCATTCTGCTGAGGGTCTCACCCTGATGTCACACCTCCAATTTGTTACATTACTCAGAGAATTTAACATATTAATCTGAATCATTTTCTTTCCAGTAATACCATCTTCTATGTTTGAAGTGAATATTTTTTCCTCTGTTTTTCTCCCTGACCATGATTAAGACCTCTGTCGTGTCAGTGATGCCAGCCTTATGTCGTTTCAGCGCCAATGAACCTGTGCACTTTGCGTTTTTGTTCACTTCCCAATGTTCAGCGCTCTGTGCTGAACAGAGCGTTTGAGCAGATTTAACACACGTCTTTGGATAATGTTGAAAAACACAAATTGCTGAAGAAACTAAGCAGGTCCAGTGGACACTTCTTCAGAACTAAAAAGGATTGGAAACTGGGCATTTTAGTTCCTTGCCAGAGGTGGGGGGTAGGTGACAGGGAACTGAGGGTGTGACAACAGACGAACAGGCTTTTAGCTGTGGTGAACGAGAACATGATATAAAATGAATTTAAATTAAGATGAGAATGAGGATAGGGGTTCTCTCTATTGAGTGCAAGATAAAGAAAACACAACCACATAAAACCATATGGAGGCCAGGAGGGAGAATGTTGAAGATGTAGAATTACATAGATCTGTCCTGAGATACATTTTCACTGGAGAAATCATCACAGGAATCAGACAAAGGAATTCAGGTGCTTGCCGGCTTATTGGCACTAGTAAGATTTTCATGCTGCCTTAGTATTGTAACATAAAGAAGAAAGCAAATGACAGTATGAAGTTTGTGCCAAGGGCTGTTTACCTGTCACTTTTAACATTGTTTCAAATTCATAGTGTTTAACTTGCAATGCTTGTTCTTGAAGTTAGTATCAGTTGGAGAGTAGGAGGTTGAGGGGTGACATTATAGAAATTTACAAAATCAGGGGAAGCATGGTCAGGTTGAAAAGACAAGATCTTTTCCACAGGATAGGAAAATTAAATCATTGAGCCATTGGTTTATGCTGGAAGAGGGAAGATTTAAAAGGGAGGAAAAGGGAACGTCTTTTTTTCACACAGAGAGTTATGTGTTTATGGAATAAGATGCCAGAGGAAGACTGGCAGATGCTGGTACAGCTCCAACATTTAAAAGACATTTGGACAAACATACAAATGCGAACCGTTTAGAGGCATATGTGCCAAATGCAAGCTGATGGGAATAGTTTAGATTGGGAAACCTGGCCGTCATGGACAAGTTGGACCAAAGAGTGTGCTTGTATGTGATATGATTGTATGAATATGGAAAGCGAAGAAAAGGGAAGAAAAGATGTGATGTCAGCAAATTGGCAAGAAATATAAAAACAAGCAGCAAAAGCTTTTCTATGTATGTGAGAAGAGTTCAAGAGGTGTGTGTGATCTTTGGTATAAAGAAAGTCAGGAAAGTATATTGAGGACATTTGGAGGGTGTGACTAGGGAACTGGATACAGGGAACAGACAGATAATTTACACCAGTATTTTACATCATTCCTTACAGGGAAAGGTGCTGTCAATATTTCAATGGTATAAACAAAATCGTAATAGGAGGGAAGATCTTGAGCTGTCTCTAACAGAAGGAACAAGGCAATTCTCAAACAGATAAGACCAAGGTAAACAGGACATCAACAATTCATAGCTGGTTTTAAAAGAAGTGGTCTCAGAGTGGCTGGTGGCTCTGTGTGAGATACTCCATAACTCTCTGGATTAAAGGAGTGATTCAGTGAATCTGGAGACCCTCCGATGTGGCGTCTGTCTTCAAGAAACGAGCGAGACTGAAAGCAGGAACCACTTAGCCTAACCATTATTGCTGGGTATCTGTGAGAGTCTGTTATGAAGTAACGGACTGCAGAGCATTTAGAAAAGCTTCACACAAAGGCAGCATGGTCTTGTTAAAGGCGAACTACATTTTGCCTGTAAAATTATGCAAAGTTTTTCTGAAAATCAATGAGAATGTGGCCTTGATAAAGGGGGACTGGTAGACATGAGGCTTTCCAACGATTTTCCACAAGATATCTCTAAATAAAGGTTCTTACGCAAGACAGAAGCTCATAGTATGGTGATAATGCATTAGGATGGGATGACACTTGGTAAACACTTAGAAATCAGAGAGTCACGCCTCATCGAACTTTATGAAAAAAAAGTATCTGCTGGAGTACCAAAAATATCAGTCCGATGGCATGAGCTGCTTGCAAGAGCTGCACTCAGCTCCTGACGGCGGGAGCTGAGTGCAATGTATATTTGAATTTGACGATGACACTGACAACCATAAGGCAGGCTGTTATTAAATGGAGAGAACTCCCAAAAATGGAGCAGTGCAACGGAGTGGTGTGTTTCTGTGTATGAAACAAAATCTCAGCATGTTGATGCGGAAATGTTGGTTCATTAGAGTGGTCCCTGGGATGAAAGGATTGAACTATTGAATACATCAAAAATGCTGAGGCAGTTATTCATTGTGGTTTAAATGAGTAAGGGTGCCATTACTGAAACGGACAATATACAGAGGGGGCTTGACAAGATCGGTGTTGAGAATGTGATTCCACACCAGGGCAGTGTCTCGAAGTCAAGGATGTAGATACAGAATAAGGAATATCGATTTCAAACTGAGATGTAAAGAAATGTTTTCTTTCAGAAGGGAGTGAATGGTTGGAATTTCCTAACCCCGAGAGTTGTGCAGGTTGGGTCACTGATTGTATTTACAGATGGGGATTGGTTTGTGACATTTCAGCGAGTTGAGGGATGCAAGGGGTTAGCAGCAAAGTGGAGTTGAGCCGTGGAGTAGATCCGCCATGTTCTTCTTGAATGACAGCGCAGGTTCCTATTTCTTACATTCTTATTTATGTTTTTAGAAAATAATTGATTATTTTCCTGGAAGTCATGATTTAAAATGTTGCATTCAGAGACAGCACAAGATTTGTCTGAGTTGACCTTGTGTGGGGAATGGGGGCTGTAATCAATGCGAATCTGAGCCTATAACATGACCTACATCAGGAGCAGAAGTTACAGAGAGGAGAAGCCCGAAAAGAGGGACTGGAGTGGGGGGGGGGGGGGGGGGTGGGGGGGGAGAGTGGAGGTCACTGCCTGACCAAGCCTGGATTTTCCAATACATTTGCCAAACTGCACCAAACCATCGGAGTGGCCTCAATCTGCTCCTGCACAGCAGGACCAAAGGGCTGAATGGAACATCAGAACATAGGGCTGATGGAGACGTCTGTGCTATTCGGCACTTTGACTCTATTCCAACAGTCAATAAGGTTATGGTTAATCTCATTGTGTTCCCAGCTGCACTTTTCCCTGATCTCACAATGATCCCTGATTCACCTGTCTGTGGAAAATCAGACAAAGTCAGCCTCGATACAATATGAAGATTCAGCCCTCCCAATCTTCTGGGTGAAAGAATTCCCACTTGAATGAATTCCCACTTTGTGAATTTCTCCTCACTCCGGTTCTGACTGAGGTTGGAGCGTGTCACTGTTTCCATTTCTAGTCCCACTCCTCCACTGCTCATAACAAATTTCAAATGTAACCAGGTTGGCAATATGGCTGATGATAAAGGTCTAAGACTGGTCAGATTCAGTTATCAGAACAAGCCAGAACAAGCTACAAGTAATTAACAGAACTAACTGAGGAGTATGATGGATATGTGGTTAGCACTGCGGCCACACATCACCAAGGAGCTGGGTTCAATTCCAAACTCAGGTGAGTTTGAACATTCTCCATGTATCTGTGTGGGTTACCTCCCAATGCTCCAGTTTTCTCCCAGAGTACACAGATGTGCAGCTCAGATTGGATTGGCCATGCTCGATTGCCCATTGGTGAGAGAGCCTCCCCTTCATGGTAACCTCTGCCAGTGTGGGGGAATTGAACCTGCGCTGCTGGCCTTCCTCTGCATCACAAACCAGCCGTCCAGCCAACTGAGTGGGAGACAGTGCAACTGTTACAGACAGAAACAGGCACAGGCAAAGGGCAAGAGAAACTTTCATAACAAGGAAAATGGTGCAATTCAGATAACGGTCAACATAACAGCTGAGGATAAAAGGTTCTCTGCTCAAAATTGTATTTCATAAGAGGGCAAGTGTGTAGAAGCATTGTTTGGCTGAATACAATAAAGTGAGACAAAGTGAAATAGCCAGAATTACTAATTGTGATTGGATATAAAATAAGTGCCTATTTTTGCAGGAATCCAGGGGGTTGAATGACTGAAGGTTCCTGTACGTGAAAATAATTATATGGAAGTTTCCATATTCAAAGTGTGTGTGAGTGAGAGAGAGACCACAGATACTGCACTGAGCTGGGTGGTGAGTTCAGACCATGCTCGGTGGACCTGGAGGTGAGGCCTCCTCTGGGAAGAGAATGGACCCCCCTCTGCACTACTCCATCCATCAGGACTTCTCTGCCCCTGTTGAAAAATCGTGTTGACAATTCCCCTTATCTACCATGCTCGGGGTCAACTGTGCTGCGTGGCTTCAAACTGAGGAAGTACAACAGTGTGCCCATTGGTCTTTGAAAGATGGCAACAGTGTCAGTGATCGTAGAATAGCCAGAGGTATCAGTGCGATGGTGAGTCCCTCCAGCCATTTTGGATTGGATAATTGGGGTGGCATTGAATGCGAGGAACACTATGAGATTGAGTGGGTAGTTAATGAAGTGATTTCGATAAGCTAGCACCATGAAACTAGTTCAGTCTCGTACAGACAATCCCTCTGTCAATCTAAATAAAAATGTCACTGAGACAAACTATTGTTAGATTCAGCCCAATGAGTCGAAAACGCTGCTGACTTCACACCCAGTTACAAAATTGCAGAACAACTGTTCATCTGAAACTCTCCAACATCTTTACTGATGCCAATATCTCCTTCACCTATCATTCCTGGGAATACTGGCTCATGTTGCAGGATGCCGTCGAAATGTCTTCATTTCAGCATTCTGAAACCTGTGATCTTACATGAAATTGTCTCTCAATCACCCTTTCGCTTTTTTCCCCAAAAACCTTTTGATTGTTGATAGTTAAACTGATTTCCCCGCCATCTGTCTCTGGCAGGAATTTGGGAATACGGACTAGGCAATAAGGACTCTGCATCAGAATGATCATGTAACTAGACGGGTAATTCAGAGGCACGGGCTGTGACTCCAAGGCGGTATTTAAATCCTACCACAGCCGATGACAGAGCTTAAATTCGAATGACAAAACTTGGAATGAAACCTAATTGCACTCATGCAAACCAGAAACCATCAAGATTTATTTTTATTATTTCACTGATAGTTTTTGCTCAAAAATCTTAACATTATTACCCAGTCTGACCTCAGTTGACTTCAGACCCACAACAAAATTGTTGGCTCCATTTTGTCTTGACAAATGGCCGCATAGTCACAGACAATTAGTGATGGACAACAAATGCTGCCCTTGCCCGTGATGCTGGCATCCCGAGAAACAACAGCAATAAAGATGAAATAAACCAAGGAACGGTGGGTGCTAGAGATCGAAAATAAAATTCTCCAGCGTCTGAAAGTATTGGAGAATCTCGCAGGTATGGCAGCATCTGTCAGGAGAAATGCAGATAACGGTTTGAGTCCAGTGACCTTGCTTCACAACTGAAAGCAAACTGGGGAATATAGTTATTTATCCTGGTATCATGGATGGTTAGGTTGGAGAGAGAGGTGGGGGCCAGGTTTAAATTAAATGGATGGAGAAATGGCCAGAAAAAGAAAGGAAAAGAAATGACAATTGATCAAAGGGATTTCTGATGATGAACTGAAAGGAAAACAAAATGGTAAGTTATTCTCATATTTCCCCATTTTCCCATATTCCTGAATATCACGTCCATTTAGATTTATCCCAGTTTAAAGTGAGTTAGGTTCCCTGTATCTCTCTTCTCTGAGTGTGATGATCAAATCCATTAGCAATACTGGTGCTGCCCTTATAGTTGCTGAGATATGGAGAAAGGTAATGTTACATTGTGAACTCCTTCTTTGAAGAGAGAAACTGTTAGTGTGGGACTGTGCAGAGATGTAACGGCTTTCTCACCCAGTAAGAGAAACTCCGGAGTGGAAAAAGTTTTCAACACTGAGCGCGTGCACGTTCCGTGTGGGGAATTGACCCGTTCCATTCATTGAAAAATCGGTGGAGTTTCTGTGGATGCTTATCTTGGGTTTGTATTGTCAGCTGCTGGCTCTGGTGACCCCACTCTATACACTGCATTTTCAAAGTGTCTGGGTCCATGGTAAACAAATGAAGATGGGGCTCCACAGAAGGGAATCTCTATCAATCAGGTGGTGCAGGACAGTGCAATTTCTTTCTTGGGATTTCCCGAGACATTTGTCTAAGTTGGACCAGGAGTCAGGTATCAAACTAATTTGTTTCAAAACTGAGGTGGTCACTGAGCTGTGTCCCCTCCTTCAGTATACTGTGTAGCCTCACACCAGTGACAGGACTGTGCAGATGCTAGCCATGAATTCAATTGGATTAACTCTGAAACTTTCCAGGCAGGCGTGATTAACATATCCATCATCACCGGATGCAGTCCTCCGATATATTCACTGGCTGACAGAACCCATCTCTCCGCTGAAAACATTATATTGTGTCCATCCCGCTGAGGATGATACAGGAAGAAACTTCCAGAAATACAAGGGTACAGAGTGATTGGTGAAAATGAGGAACAGTAGGTAATTAGAATGAATAAAAGGTAGTCTTTCAAAATCTTATTGGATTTAAGGTTGGTATTATGCTGCATCTGATGAGCTACTTCCCTGAGTATTGAGAAGGTAGCAGGAGAGCGAGTGAAAGAATTACTGATTATTCTTCAAAGCTGGTTAGATTCTGGAAAGGATCCTCCAGACTGGAAAGCAGTTATTGTACAACGAGTTAAAAATCACACAACACCAAGTTATAGTCCAACAGGTTTAATTGGAAGCACACTAGCTTTCGGAGCGACGCTCCTTCATCAGGTGATAGTGGAGGTCTCAATCGTAACACAGAATTTATCCCAAAAATTTACAGTGTGATGTAACTGAAATTATACATTAGAAAATTGATTATCTGTTTAGCCTTTCATCTGTTAGAATACAGTGATAGTTTCACTTCGTTCATCTGTAAATCATAATCCCTTTTTTAAGTTGTATTCTTGGGTTAGCTGTTAACAATGGTGATAGCTGGACAATATGTCGAAGGTGTTACCCTCCTGTGTTCTCTCTCTATGCCTATTGATTCTCATCTAAAAAGTGAGATAACGGAGTTTTACATAAATTCGTGCAGTTTTTGAGCTCAGAGTTCAACATGAACGCATGCATTTTTTGAGCAATGTACAATGTAACCCTCCAAAACCTTCAACATATTGTCGAGCTATTACCATTGTTAACAGCCATCCCGAAAATGCAACTTTAAAAAAAGTTTTGTGATTTACGCATGAAAGAAGTGAAATTATCACTGTATTCTAACAGACGAATGGCTTAACAGAAAATCAATTTTTCAATGTATGATTTCAGTTACATCACACTATGAATATTTGCTATAAATTCTGTGTTATGATCGAGCCCTCCACTATCACCTGATGAAGGAGCGTCACTCCGAAAGCTAGTGAACTTCCAATTAAACCTGTTGGATTATAAGCAGTGTAAGCTGTGAGAAAAATATTGGAACCTTTTGTGAGGAATGTGACAACTAGACACTTGGAAAATAATGACATGATTTAGTAGAGTCAATCTAGAATCAGGAAGGGGAAATGATCTTGATCTTTGATAAACCTGCTGGATTTTGTGGAGGTTGTCCTTTGTGATATCGACAATTGAGAACCAGTGGGAATGAAGTATTTAAATTTTCAGCAGACGTTTTGACATGTTTGAATGGGTGAGTGGTAGATAGGGGTGGAATACACCGAAAAAAGTAAACGTTGAATAATCGAGAGAATGAAGAGAGTAGGATAATTATCAGGAGTGAAAGCTTTGGGGTATCAGAAGGATCAGTGGTTGGGCAATAGCTCTTTGCAAGATATAAAATATTTCAGATATGAACACAAATATCTTCATTCACATTTATGTTCATTAAATAGTGAGAGGTTGGGAAGTGTTGTTGTTGAAACAGACCTGGATGTGCTTGGTCATAAATCATAAACAGAATTTTTACCTAGCAGGAAATAAAGGAAATGTGGCTCTTCATGCCAAATGATTAAAGTATCAGAGTAAATGTATCTTTCCCAATGATAGTGTTTTGTTGAGAGACTGTGAGGTGTATTGTGTACAGGCTGAATCAGCTTTATAAATACTGATCATGTCCCCGATTCAGTCCAAAGGGGTTTCACCAGACTAAACCCTGGCATGAGGAGAAATGAAGAAACTTGTGCTTAATAAAGTGTGTTAAGTTGTTTGAGAGTTTATATTTTAAAAAGCAGTTGAGAGTTGAATATACAAAATTGCCTTATTAGATCAATTAAAGGAATACCCAGGCAAATTCACATTTCCTAAGTATTGGAGTGCAAATATATCCACTGTAAGTATATTGGTTGGTGCCTGTTCCAGTCGAGGAGAGATCTGCACGGTAACAGCATGTAGATTGTGGATTTTGAGAGGGGTGATGGTGGGAGGTTCAGCCAGTTGCAGTATTGCAAACGGGCAACGCATCAGAAACACCTAGCCTGGGATAAGAAAACATGCATCATTCTCCCTCACTACTAACATCACGAGAGCAATGGGTGATGGGAGATGTGGTCAATAGCCGGCGTTGCCAACATTCAATCCAGTCCAGTAGTTTTTGTGAACTGAAGGAACCATACTGAAAGGGGTTAAATGGAGCCGTTTGTTCAGTGACTGTGATTGATGCCAGTCTCCATGGATGCGAGTTGTGTCACTGGATGTTTTCCGTCTCCTATTAGTAAGGGGCCTCTTGCAGTGGTTTATGCCATTGTAGCAGCAGATGTACCAACTCCAATGCACAAAAAGTTCAGCAGCTGCAGAGACAGAAAAAGGAGATTTAAACATCTGAGAATAGTCTGGAATGATCCATTAATGGATCAGAATCTGAGAACATTCGACTGGAATGCTGCAACAATGGACAGGAGTTTATCCTGGGGTCTTTTCTTTTTTTCTGCGTCTTGGTCAACATTACCAGATCGGATATGGGCTGCACTGCTGATTATCCAGGCGGGTTACTATCCTATCCTCGCTATTGTTGGTGTTCCTGGTGAGTTTCTTTATCTCTATTAATTTATTAATCTCTTCAACCATGTTGAACTTCTTTGCTATTTCTGTTATCTATATTTGACAAAGACAGAAACTACTGTCTTCAGTTTCAAATGCAAATTCCATTGATTACCCACAAATTTCAGAACCGCCCACACCCCCGCCCTCACAAACATCTGAGAACAAGACTGTTCACAATACTGAATTTAAATAAATAAAATTCATTTGTGTCTCGGTATTCTATCCATCACAAAACTTATCCACTACCAACTTGATTATAAGCCCAGTCACCATCTTGGCTTCAATGCTGACTCTTAATAAACCATTATCTATGCTTTGGTAAAATTCAGACATTATGGTTCCACCTCTCTTCTAAGCACTTTTTCAGTTGCAAATATTTCGATCACAACTTTGTTCTTGTCTCTAAAATAACTTAATGACAGAACACTCTCTCAGAGCAGTAATGTCGGAAGAAATGTAACTCAGATGCACAGGTTATTACACAGAAATACACTGTTCCACATCCTACCACAGACGATGTCAGAAAGTATATACAAAAGACAGGAATTGGAAATAACAACCATAACATTTCCAGCATTATGTCTATATGTTTATCTATTTCACTGATGTCCTTTGGTAAATACAACTTGCGTTATTATCTGGTCTGGCTTAAGATTGATGTGAGACTCACAGCAATGTGCTTGGTTCTGTACTGCCTGAAAGAATGACCTCACAGTAAATGACATTTGGTTAGGTCAACAAATGCTGCCCCTGTCAGTGATGCAGACATTCCAAGTAATAACAAAATTAAAGGTTAAATAAAGCAAAGAATGTTGCAACAGGTCAGAAACGATAAAGAACGAGAAAGTGCCAGACAAACTGAGCAAATTTGGCAGCCCCCTCGGGTCGAGAGAAAAATAGAATTGGCAATTCGATTCTAATGACCATACATCAGAACTGAACACAGTTGGAAAATAGTGTTATTGATGTTGGTGACACCGACATCTGTTATGAAGGGGAGAAGGACTAAGTTGAATAGATGGAGAAAGAGAGAGATAGAGAGAAAGAAGCAAACAAAGGGATTGCTGATGATCAGATGGCATGGAAATAAAAAATGAAATTAAATCTTACTTATGTTTCTCCTGTTCCATATTACTGATAATCATGACCATGTAAGGAATATGTCAAAGTTTCTGTCTAAAGATTTTATGTATGTTTTTCTCTCTTCCCTGAGTGGGATCATCTTCCTTTATTCATTAATGGGATGCTGGGCAAATATTTAATTCCCTTTCCTCATTATCCTTTGGAAGGTTTTGACGTGCTGTCTTCCTGACCCACTGCAGTCCATGGGCTGTAAGTAGTCAGTGCTGAGGTCCATGCCGCTTCATCTCTTTGTGGCTTTTAAGTGACCGATATAACTGAGTGTCTGGCTTGGCTGTTTCAAACTGCAACTGAGAGTTAACCACATTGCTGTGGTCTGGAGTGACATGTAAGCCTGACCAAATATGGATGGTAGATTTCCTTTCCTGAAGTGCATGAGGGTGCCAGCTAGGACTATCGACAATGGTTTCATTGTTTAATTTGATTCTTAATTCCTGATGTTTTATTGAATTCAATTTCCAACATTTGCCGTTGTGGGATTCGGATCCGGTGTCTGAATAATTACCTGATTCCCTGGATTCATACTCAGAGATAATACAGCTGGATAATCGCCTCATCAGTATCTCCAGTCAACTCCAATGGCAACAGTGATGTTGTTGTTGGTGTGACGTTGCTTCATAAGGCAAATAAATGATTGGCAAAAAATGCCTTTCATCTCATTTTGTATTTATGTGAAGGCGAGATGATGGGAAGTGCTCTTGGTGAAAAGGAGCTGGATGTCCTTGATCATGAGGCACTAACAGGATTCCTATGGAGCAGTGGGGTACTGGCAGGTGGGACTAGATTGGGTTGGGATATCTGCTCGGCATGGACGGGTCTGTCCGAAGGATCTGTTTCCATGTTGTGCATCTCTATAACTCTATGACTCAGCAAGTAATCAGCACAATAAATGAGTAGTACCGTTCATTACAAAACGATTAAAGTATAAGAATGAAGACACCGTCCTGCAGTTGTGGAGTGTACTTGAGACAGTATTTTCTTTCATTTATAATCAATGATCTCCTTGCTACGCAGAGACGGTGTAATGGAGATTCACCAGACTAATCCCTGCAGTGATGGTACCATGAGGAGAGTGTGAAGGAAATGAGTGTTTAATCTATAACGTTACAAAATGAATGAAACATGATTGCATTAACACTGGAGTGTTATGAATCAACACTCATTATTTTCAAAACAAAACACCTATAGCATTAGATATATCATGTTGTCCATGATATGTGTCTTCACATTTGGACAAATATATAGATAGAAAAGGTTGAGAAGGATATGGACCAAGCGCAGGGAAATGGGGTTAGCATGGATGGACATTTTGATCAGCATGAACGAGTTTGTGCTAATGGGCCTGTCTGTGTGCTACAGGATTCTACGACTCTACGATAGTTTACAGAGCTCTATGGAGCCCCCACGTTGGTTGAGAGAGACCTCCAGGTTCTGAATGAACTCTCACCGTCTGGATGTACAGTTGGTGTGTGACCCTGCATTGAACGTCATGTAGTACACAAATCTGTCATCAGCCACACTCTGATAGTATTAGCCATTCCCACCAGCTTCTGACCTCAATACAGAACACTAGCTTGTCTTCTCTGTCACAAACCAATCCTTCTTTTCTGCTAAAAGCTGTTCATTCGCTCAAGATGTTTTTCAGAGGGTCAATAAAACGGTACCAGGCTACGATCAGTCTGGTATGGTACAGACACGAAAGGGATTTTCAGAGGTGTTTTATTTGTATGTAAACAGATGAAACTACAGACCAAAGTGGTCGTGCTTTAGAAGTGACATTTATAATGAACGGGGAGTCGTCAGCTCTTTTAGCTGAGCTAGCTGAGTTGAGCTGAACTGAGCAGTTTTCAGTTGTGTCTTGAACTGGGAAGTTAAACTGGGAGCTGTGTGGAAACTCTCTCTCTTTTCTGCCGTTCAGCTTCAACCTAGAAGCATGCGTTCCATTATAACATTTTTTTCAAGGAAGTTTGATTATTGTTACTATTGCGTGTGTTTGGAATAGCATAATTAAGTCTAGCTGGATAGGTTGAATTTTGTAGCGGTTCTTTATTCTGTTCTTTGTGTTTCATTGTGTAATTTTGTGAATAACGTCTTTGTCTGATTTAAAATCTAGTAGTCAACCTACTTAAATTACTCCGGGTAATTTTCATTGGATAATTATCAAAACAAACTGCAGAGTTATGCTCTGGCTGGTTGCTTCAGAATGTTTGAGTAGTCTAGCCTCGTCCATAACTGACTGGGGGCTCATTGCTGGATTTTTAACAACGAGTGGGAGGTGCTAGTGTCTTTGCTTTGGGTATTAGTTTGATTGGGTTGACAAAGCTGAAAATAGTAATGGCTATTTCAGTTGCCAAACGTTTCCTGGATGTGCATGCAGTGACTTTGGAAATTTAACGAAAAGTGAATAAGACCAAGTTGCAAAAATTAGCAGAGAAGCTGGAATTGGAACTGACTGCTTCTGTGAGGAAAGGAGAGATAATTACAGCAGTAGCTCGTCAATTAAACTTGCTGGAGAAAGCATCAAAATCAGAGATGGCAAGAATTCAGTTGCAAATGAAACATCTTGAGTTAACGGCGAGAGGTTAGCAAAGGGCAGCCAACATGAAACATTTGACTTTCAATAAAATGCAGAAGACGGGGGAAAAGAGACAGCAGCAGGCCAGAGAGTAAAAAGAAAGAATGGGAAAGGAGATAGAAGCGGGGAGAGAGAAAGAGAGAGCTTTTGAATAGCAAAAACTGACACTTAAAAAGGAAAGTCAGTGTAAAAGGCTGGCGATAACGGCTGAGGGAGGGCTTTGTAAGGAAAAGAGTACAGATGAGCAAACCCCTAGTAGTCAGAAGACTAGTGACAATTTGTTTGTGTATGTTCGAGCATGGCCTCAATTTGATGAGAAGTATGTGATGCCCTTTTCATTTCATTTGAAAAGTTGGCTAAACAAATGCAGTGGCCAGAGGCAATGTGGGTTTTGTTGATCCAAACGGAACTTGTACGTAGGACTGGTGAGGTATTCACATCCCTATCAGAGGAGGTATCTGGGGAGTATGAGAAGGTTAAAAAAAATCATTTTCTCTGCATAGGCAAACTTCCAGGAATGTAATGACGGATCCTGGTCAAACCTATACTGAGTTTGTAAGGATTAAGCGGACTAATCTTGATAGTTGGTTAAGAGCTTTAAATTTCAAGCAAAGCTATAATGCCCTTAGAGAGGTTAGTATTTGGAGGATTTCAGAAATTCACTGCCTGACGTAGCGCAAACTCAGGTGGAAGAGCAGAGAGTGTAAGCAGCAATGTTAGCTGCTGCAATGGCTGATGATTATGAACTGGTCCATAAACTTGATTTGCTTTCCAGAATCAGTTCTGGTCTCTGAGGGACATAAATTGGAGCAAAGAGATATCCTTACGTGCAAAGCAAAAGGTAGATCATAAGGATAATTTACCACCGTAATAAAGAAAACCTTGAGGGGGACAAAGAAGTTAAAATACTCTGGTGTTTTCATTATAATAAAATGGGCCGCACAAAATCACAGTCTTTGTGGCCTGGAAGAAAACCAGATGTCGGATACCCAGACAAGCCTGGACGTTTTGTTGGACGAATAACAAAAAGCATAAGGGAAGTTAGGCAATTACCTCAGAGTGTACAAGATGATTAGTGGACATGTATAATCTGCATAAAAAAATCTACATGAAAGTGTAAAGTTTATTCAAGTAGGTCAGGATTAATTGGTAAGGAGGTTCCAATATTAAGTGATGCAGGATATTTTCAGTCTGTAATACTGAGGGGTGAGGCTTTATGCAATCTTGAGAGATTATTGCCGGAAAATGTGCTGGTAACAGGAATTCATAGTGAGGCAAAAAAAATGCTCAGTTATGTAAAGTGAGGCTAGAGAGTCCAGACAAGAGTGTAGAATGTGTGGTAGGAGTACTGGACCCCTAACTCTCAGCTCCAGGAATAAAATTTGTCCTTGCAAATAATATCGCTGATTCACTGGTAGGCGTGCTGCCTACTCTAGTTGAAAATCCAGTGGAGATGCAGGCAACTGAAGAGCTGGAGAATGTTTATCCTGGAATTTTGCCTGATTGAGTGATCAGAAGATCACAGATGCACAGGTTGAAGCGGGATAAAGGCAGAGATAAGGAAGCTGACGTAGATTTATCCGAAAGTTTCTTTTTGATCAGATAAGTGGAACGGAGAAGGAGCAAGTAGGAAAACATGAAAATATTATGAGCTCTGCTAAGCTGATTGAATTACAGTAGAACGATGAGGTGTTACAAAAGTTATATCAAAAGACATGTAGCAAGGAAGAGAATGAATGCATTTATGTGTGTTGCTACTTAATAAATGATGCCTTAATGCTGATATGGAGATCAGCACACATTGAAGCAGATCAGACGTGGCCAGAAATTCATCAAACTGTATTGCCTGTTGGGTATAGAAAGGAGGTGCTATGAGTGGCACATGAGCTACCACTTGGAGATCATTTCGGGGTGAGGACATTACAGGCTGGAATACAGACATTTTCCCTGGCCTGGACTACACAAAGATGTCGTTGAATTTTGCCAGACGTCTCAAACATGTCACACAGGCAGAAATAAAACCTGTGACTTTAATACCTATTCCAGCATTTGAGGAACCCTCTACAAGAGTCCTGATAGATTGTGTAGGTCTCCTACCTCAAACAATAAGTGGGAATAAGTAATTATTAACAATAATGGTTGTGGCGACTAGGTTTCCAGAGGCAGACCCATTAAACAGCATCACAGCTAAAAGAGTTATAGAAAAAATGTTTTTTTTTCACTAGGTACGGACTACCAATAGAAATCTAGACAGATCAAAAGTCACATCCGAACTATTCAAGGAGATGATGGATAACTTGGGAAAAAAGCAATTCAAATCTCCTGCGTATGATTTGGAATCACAGGGAGCATGAGAGAGATGGCATCAAACACTGAAGACCATGTTGAGGTTTTATGGTCAGGACTATCCAGGTGATTGCGAAAAAGAAATTCTTTTTGAACTATTTGTGATCAGAGACACACAGAATGAATCGACCAAATTCAGTCTATTTGAATTAATTTGTAGGCATGAAGTAAATGGACCATTAATATTGGTTAAGGAGAAATAATAAGTCAGAATTCAGAGACCACCCATTTGGACAATGTGTCAACTTTTAGGGAACGATTAAATAGTGCTGGAGAGTTGGGTAGACAGCATTTAAAAACTCAATAATTTATTCCAATTTTTGACAACTTTCTCATTATTCAATTTGATTTGAGGAATGTCCAAAGCTGAATCCTCTGAACTTGGTTCTTCCTTCTGTGTTGTAATCATTTATACCTTATCGTCTTACTTTCTTTCACTATCAAAATACCTTTAGAGCATATTCACATGACACACTTTGTGAGATCTCTTCCTGTCTGGAGTCCGTATCAAGTAGTTACCCTCATTCAATTTCTTCCCAATTTGATAAGGTACTCTAAAACTTGCTTTCGAGGCTCAACTGTTACTGGAAGTAACACCAAGACCTTATTCCCAATTGGAAATTTGCGAATTTGCGCTTTCTGATCCAGCTCCTGTTTCATTGTATGTTGCAATACTTTTAAATGCTGCAAATGTGTTGCTGGTCAAAGCACAGCAGGCCAGGCAGCATCTCTGGAATAGAGAATTCGACGTTTCGAGCATAAGCCCTTCATCAGGAATAAGAGAGAGTAGCCAAGCAGGCTAAGATAAAAGGTAGGGAGGAGGGACTAGGGGGAGGGGCGATGGAGGTGGGATAGGTGGAAGGAGGTCAAGGTGAGGGTGATAGGCCGGAGTGGGGTGGGGGCGGAGAGGTCAGGAAGAGGATTGCAGTTTAGGAGGGCGGTGCTGAGTTGAGGGAACCGACTGAGACAAGGTGGGGGGAGGGGAAATGAGGAAACTGGAGAAATCTGAATTCATACCTTGTGGTTGGAGGGTTCCCAGGCGGAAGATGAGGCGCTCCTCCTCCAGCCGTCGTGTTGTTATGTTCTGCCGGTGGAGGAGTCCAAGGACCTGCATGTCCTCGGTGGAGTGGGAGGGAGAATTAAAGTATTGAGCCACTGGGTGATTGGGTTGGTTGGTTCGGGCGGCCCAGAGGTGTTCTCTGAAGCGTTCCGCAAGTAAGCGGCCTGTCTCACCAATATAGAGGAGGCCACATCGGGTGCAACGGATGCAATAGATGATGTGTGTGGAGGTACAGGTGAACTTGTGGCGGATATGGAAGGATCCCTTGGGGCCTTGGAGGGAAGTGAGTGTGGAGGTGTGGGCGCAAGTTTTACATTTCCTGCGGTTGCAGGGGAAGGTGCCGGGGGTGGAGGTTGGGTTGGTGGGGGGTGTGGATCTGACGAGGGAGTCACGAAGGGAGTGGTCCTTGCGGAACGCTGATAGGGGAGGGGAGGGAAATATATCCTTGGTGGTGGGGTCCGTTTGGAGGTGGCGGAAATGGCGGTGGATGATACGTTGTATGCGGAGGTTGGTGGGGTGGTAGGTGAGAACCAGTGGGGTTCTGTCTTGGTGGCGGTTGGAGGAGCGGGGCTCAAGGGCGGAGGAGCGGGAAGTGGAGGAGATGCGGTGGAGGGCATCGTCGATCACGTCTGGGGGGAATTTGCGGTCCTTGAAGAAGGAGGCCATCTGGGCTGTGCGGTGTTGGAACTGGTCCTCCTGGGAGCAGATGCGGCGGAGACGAAGGAATTGGGAATATGGGATTTTTTTGCAGGGGGCAGGGTGGGAGGAGGTGTAGTCCAGGTAGCTGTGGGAGTCAGTCGGTTTATAATAGATGTCTGTGTTGAGTCGGTCGCCCGAGATAGAAATGGAAAGGTCTAGGAAGGGGAGGGTTTACCTTACACAAGAAAAGCAAAGCGACCTGAAAGACTTATTGCTATCTCGTGGAGACATATGGGGAAATAAACTGGGAAGTATGAACATAATTGTGTATGATGTAGATACAGGAGATGCTGTTCTGATTAAGCAACATCCTTCTAGGCATGACCCTCCAAATTGGCACAGGCTCAGAAGGAGAAGAGCACATGCTCCAAGATGGCATAGTCGAAGTGAGTTACATTGACTGGAGCTCACGTATCGTCATGGTGCCCAAGTCAGATGGGCCCCAACGGTCATGTGTGAGCTATTACAAAGTCAATGCCCTTACAAAGACTGATGCATATCCAATTCCACGTTTGGAAAATTGTCTCAAAAAAGTGGGAGAAGCTATTTACATTTCTAATTTGGATTAGCGTAGAGACGACTGGAAGAACCTCTGCCAGAGAGAGTGAAGGCAATTTCGGCTTTCATAAAGCCAAATGGACTATATCAGTTCAAAGTTGCGGTATTTGTTATGAAAAACGGTCTTTCCACATTCGAGAGACTGACAATAAGGTCATTGCCGGATTACCCAACTATGCGGTGTACATTGTTGACCTGGTGGTTTTTAGTGACTCATGAAAGGAACAATTACAGCATTTATGGGACTTGGTAAATTGACTTCCGAAGGTATGCTTGGTGATAAACCGAGCTAAAAGTGAATTTGAGAAAGCCCAAATCACGTTTCTGGGTCACGGTATTGGACTTGGACAAATAGCCCCATGAGATACGAAAATGAAAGTAGTTGGGGATTGTTTCACACCGTCAACAAAAAGAAATATGCAGTACTACGGTTCCTGGGATTGACTGGATTTTACCGAAAGTTTGTGCCAAACTTTAAGCAGTGCGGCTGCTCCCGTCACCGAATTGTCGAGGGCAAGAAATCTCAGTGGACAGAGGACTGTCAAAAGGCATTTTACAGCCTAAAAACTGTGTTAACCACTGCCCCCAGTATTAGCTACACTAGTTACATGAAGCCATTCAAGGTGGCTATCGTTGCCAGTGATGTGGGTGTCAGTCCGGTGTTCCTGCAGGAGGATGATGAGGGAATAGAAAGACCCATCGGGTATTTTTCTGGGAAGTCGAACGTTCAAAAGAAGTGTTCAACAGTGGAGAAAGAGACTTTAAAGTTGGTGTTCGCATTACACCATAACTGTGTTTATATTATCAGCAATGCATCTGAGACCATCGTATACACTGATCACAACACATTGACATTTGTGGAAAATATTAAGGACAAAATGTCAGACTGTTTAGATGGAGCTTGTTGCTGCAGCCATTCAATCTGACAATTGTGCATGTGGCAGATGGTGAAAACGTGAACGCTGATGAGTTATTGAGACTCGAATGAGATACGGAGGTGTTCGGTGGTGGGTTTACCACAGCCTGGATTTGCATGGGTTTGTGCATGTTTAAATGATTGCAATTAGTATAATGTATCTGTCTGTTTTGAGACTACTCACTGGGTTTGAACAGCAACCATCTTTTGGCATTGATGGTTTTTTTTTTGGCGGGGGGCGGGGGGACACATGTCACAAAGCAAGTGCCTTTTTTGTCTAAAAGCTGTTCCTTGGCTCAAGGAGACTCTGTCCTTTTTTTTCAGAGATATGATAAAACTGGGCCAAGCTCCGATCAGTCTGGTTTGGTACAGAGATGAAAAGGATTTTTAGAGTCCTTTTGTTTGCACGGAAACAGATCAGACTTCAGGCCAAAGTGGTCATGCTTTATAAGTGACCAGTAAAATGAACGGAGAGTGGTGAGCTATTTAGCTGAACTAGCTGAGCTGAGAAGTTTCAGTTGAGTTTACAACTGGGAAGTTCAACTGAGAACTGTGTGGAAACTCGTTCTCTTTTCTGACCTTCAACTTCAACATGGAAGTATGTTTTCCTTTTGTACTTTTTTTTATTGGGAGTTTGCTTATAGGGTTATAAGACAGTTGTGTATATTCGGAAAAGTATAACAAAGTCTAGCTGAATAGGTTGAATTCTGTCGCGATTCTTTATTCTGTTCTTTGTGTTTCATTGTGCAATTTTATGAATGAAGTGTTTGTCTGTTTTAAAATCTAATCGCCAACCTAGCTAAATTACTCCAGGTAATTTTCATTGCATACTTACCGAAACAAATTACAAAGGTATGCTCTGGGCTGCCTGCCTAAAAATGTTTGGAATAGTCTAGCCTAGTCCATAACATCTCGGAGATGGAAGATGCCTCCTTGGGACTTGGTATAAAACACTTTCCCTCTTCATGGTCAGCAAACAACGTTAACATAACACGTGTGTACCATTAACAATGGAGCCAGGAGGAACAACATGGAGCAGTCTGTCAGTGCAGTCCATGCCTCATTGGTTTGTCGTGTTGCAGCAACAATGACATCCTCCTATTTCAGTGTAATGGTTTGGAGGGGCTGAATGGCCTCTTCTGTTCATGTGTCAGTGTCTCAAGGGACAGAATGTCTTCCTCCTGGCCCGAGAGCAGAGGTTCAAGGACTTCAGTGGGAAACCCATGGTTCCTACCTATCAGCACGTTGTGCTGACTAGACTCTATCTTCCTGAGTTGTAGGAGACAAACGGAAGGCTGAAAGAACACTGCAAGCCCGGGAGCATCATGAGCTGGGAAAGTCAGCATTTCAGGTATAAACTTTCTTCAGAACTGGGTTGTGGTGGAGTGCGCGGGGTGGGGGGTAAGTGGAAGCTGCAGATAAAGCGGGAAGGAATTGGTTGGGGTGAGGAGGCTACATCACTGAAATGTTGGGGGGGGGGGCTGCGAATGGGTTTCAATGGATTTTGACCAGACAGAGAGTCGAGGGCTACGAAGAATTTGGCATGAAGGAGAAATTGTGGTCGATTGCAGCTGAGCCCTGACTTACTGAATGGAAGGGCAGGTCTTAGTGGCTATGTTGCCTGGTTTTATTCCAGTATAACCCAAAGTCCAGTCACTTTGTGACCTCTTCCATTTCCTATGTTACTGACTTCAAATAGCTGAATAGACTGATCCTGTTGCTGTGTAACTGGATACTGATGCAGGATAATCTGGTTACAGTTTTATAAGCCCAAGGAGCTTATTGGCCTCCTCCTGTAATTGCGTATCAGTCTCCCGGGACTGTAAAGCCTTATTCTGTTCTGCTGTAGCTGAAATCCATATCGACTACATCTACCGTCCATGGAGAAAGTGAGCACGGCAGATGCTGGAGATCAGTGTAGAAAAGTGTGGCACTGGAAAAAACACGGCAGGTCAGGCAGCATCAGAAGCACACGAGAATCGATGTTTTGGACGTTCCTGATGAAGGGCTTAAGTCCGAAACATAGATTCTCCTGCCCCTCGAATGCTGCCTGACCTGCTGTGCTTTTCCAACACCACATGTTTCGACGTCTACTGCCCCACGCAAGTCAATCTTCCTGGTCACATCATCCAATCACATTAAGAAAATTGTCAGGCATAAACTTCCTCGCATAAAGCCACATTTACTATTCCTAATCAAAGCCTGTCTTTCTACATGCATACAAATGTTATCCCTCACAACCTTCTCAAGTAACTTACCTGCCACGGATGTTAAACCTACTGCTCCGTAGTTCCCAGGCTTTTTTCTTCAGTTCTTCTTGAATAAAGGCACAATATTTGCTATCCTCCAGCCTTACACGATGTCACCTGTGGTCAATTCGATTTTAATCAAATGATCCCCCAACTCCCGCCCCACTTTGTTCTGCTACAGTTTCACTCAGAAGCAACTGCACTTTGGCCAGATCCCGTCATTTTTTCCCCATAAAATCTGTCTCCCCATTTTTGGAATATTTTCCTTAGCAAAGTCAAAATGTGTGATATCACGGTCACTGGTCCTATAATGCTCTCCCACTTCTGCCTAGAACAGCTGACTGTCTTTCTTCCTCACAGTGAGGCCCAGCACTGCACTGCCCATTGTTGTATATGCTCTATGTTGATATAAGAAGCTCTCTGGAATAAATTTCAAAGCACTTACCCCCACTTAAAAAGTTTTCAATGACCTAATGAATGTTTGGATTTGACATGTCTGAATATAATGATCCTATTATTGTTTTTACACACCTCAATAACTTGGTTATATACCTGCTCCCATACTTTCCTTTATCTGGGGGTCTAATAATGTATCCCTAGCAGTGTTTGTGTCATGGTTTTGATCCTGCGCTCGAACCTCCAAGAGTCATTAGAAGATACTTTCAAGATATCGTCCCTTCTTTCGCCAGTAACTGACTCCATCATGAATAAGGCAACACCACCTCCTCTTTGACCCTCTCTCCTGTCCTGACAATAGTTCTGGTACTGCTGAAAATGTATTGCAGGAAAAGCGCAGCAGGTCAGGCAGCATCCAAGGAGCAGGAGAATTGATGTTTTAGGCATGAGCCCTTCTTCAGGCTCTTGCCCAAAACGTCGATTCTCCTGCTCTTTGGATGCTGCCTGACCTGCTGCGCTTTTCCAGCCACACATTTTCAACTCTTATCTCGCGCATTTGCAGTCCTCACTTTCTCCTGTAGTTCTGGTACCACAAAGTATTGCGTTGTCAGCCCTGACCTCCCTCAAACACAGGTCAGAAACGGCAAAAATGTCACACTTCCACATGTCACCTCGTTTCCTTATCATTTCTGTCTGTCTGATAAAATTACCAGCATTAAGGTAAAGCACATCCAACTTGGAATATATCACTTGGAACACTCTGTATCTCGGGATCCTTCAGTCATTCACTGTTCGTTGTCAACCTGGCCAATTCATGATCCGAAACTATAACTCTCGGAATGAATGAATATTTGTTGAATTTTAATTTCGTTTTTAGTAAATGTATTCATCAAATGCAACTTTCCAGAACTGAGCAGTCAGCTCCAGATACAACGAGATGCTGCTGATTAGTTCCCTGTTCGGTGTGCAGAGGGAACAGCCCCCAGTAATGGAGAAAGCGCGTACTAGTGAACAGAGTCGAAAATTATGGCGCTGCAAACGCACAGCTAGTAAAATAGCATCCAAGGAGCACCAGAGTCAAAGCCCTGGCATCTGCCGTTCCCATGTTTACCATTCCATAATACATAGGATATTGGGAACCATACTTGCTCAGGAAAGTAGCACTGTACAGAGCCCTGAAATCGAAAGCAGTCAATCAGTTGGTTGGACAGGGAGTAAACAAGTTGAAGTGAAATACAGACTGATTGATGTACAAACATAAGGATAGATAAATCCCTCAGCCAGAAGGGAAACGCCCTAGGTTACTACAGGAAGAGAGGGAAGAGATTTCTTTGCCTTTGGCGGTGGTTTTTGCGTCTTCACTCTCCATTGGAGTCGTGTCGCATGAGTGGAGGGTGGTAAATGTTACTCCCTTGTTCAGGCAAGGGAACAGGGATTGTCCTGAGAATGACAGACCAGTCAGTCTTACATCAGTATTTGGCAAAGTATTGGAGAGGATGCTGAAAAATCATTGTTTGATTAGAAATAGTGAGCATGGCTTTGTGAGGGGCAGGTCATACCGCAGAACTCTTACTGGATTCTTGGAGGATGGGATTAAATACACTGAAGAAGGTCGAGCAGTGAATGCCGAGTGCATGGATTTTAACAAGTTGTTTGATAAACTTCCCCATGGTAGTTTCATTCAGTAAGTAAGAAGGTATGGCATACGAGGAGACCGATCTGTCTGGATACAGAATTGGCTAGCCCATAGAAGACAGATGGTGGTGGTAAATGGGAAGTATTCAGTGTGGAACTAGGTGAGCAGTAGGGATCGATTCTGGGACCTCTGCTGTTTTTGATTTTGATGAATGACTTGGATGACAAAGTGGAAGGATAGGTTCGTAAGTTTGATGATGTAACACAGGTTGGTGGAATTGTGGATAGTGTGGAGGGCTGTTGTAGTTTGCAACAGGACATTGACAGCACGCAGGACTCGGCTGCTAAGTGGCAGATGGTGTTCAATACGGAAAAGTGTGATACGATTCATTTTGGAAGGTCAAATATGAATGCAGAATACAGGTTTAAAGGCAGGATTCTTACATTGTGGAGGAGCGGGGGATCATATGGTCCATGGCATAGCTCCCACAAAGTTGCTACCCAGGTTTATAAGGTTGTTAAGGATGTGTTTGATGTGGTCATTAGCCGAGGGATTGAGTTTAAGAGCTGCGAGGTTATGTTGAAAATCTATGGAGCCCTGGTGAGTCCACACTTAGAATATTGTGATCAGTTCTGGTTGCCTCTTAATAGGAAAGATGTAGAAGCTTTGGTGAGGGTGCTGAGGAGATGCTGTCTGGACTGGAGGGAATGTCTGACAAAGAAAATTTGAGGGAGCTAGGGTGTTTTCCTCATTGGAAAGAAGATGAATGGAATGTGACTTGACAGGAGTGTTCAAGATGATGAGAGGCACAGATGGAGTGGATAGACAGAGACTTTCTCCCAGGGTTGAAATGGCTATCCTATGATTTTAAGGTAGGTTTAGGCGAGATGTCAGAGGTAGGTTCTTTAAACAGAGAATGTTGGGTGTGTGCAATGATCAGCCAGCAGTTGTAGTAAAGTCAACTATATTAGGAATATTTAAATAGATAGGCACATGAATGATAGTGGAATGAAATGTATGTAGGTTAGTCTGATCTTTGAGTAGAATAAAAGGTCGACAGAACGTCAAAGGCCGAAGGGCCTGCACAGTGCTGTATTGCTCTGCACTGTTCTATGTTTCCAGTTTCACCCAGCTTGTGGATTCTCATCAATTGTTGAATTTGTGAGGGAGTGATGTGTGTGAGATCAGGAAGCTTTGGAGGGGTGTAAGGCCAAAACCTCCAGTTATGGTGTGCATTGTTACAGTCACCTGAAAGCCAGTATAATATATGTGGTTATTTAAACCAGACGGAATCCGCCAAGTTCAGTTATTAATGTGATTTTTGGATTGCCGTTTGCTACTGGTTACTTCACATCCATTCTACTGTGTGACCCATGTAGTAATCTCTGACCATTCACAGATATGTACAATTTTGTTTTGATTCTGGAGAATCTGAAGGTGACATGTATTGGATATGGCTTTAGAGGTTTCTTTGTGAGGCACAAGGCACTGCAATAGATTGTCAACTTGTTAACGTCTTCACCCATGTCTGATCCGGGGTGCAGATGTATGGAGTCAGGGAGGCAGGTCAGATTTCATCACTATAGGTAACTTGTATGGTGTGACTCTGGCTCTCCATGTCAACACATCTGCTCTCTGGGCCAGGCTCTGACTGAAGATGACTTTTAAAACTTGATTACTGGTCAGCCATTAGTATTTAACCTGTACAACATTTGTACCTACACTGAGACCAGTGGTAGTCTGTTGGCGGGTTCTCCCCCTGCCCACGGTGGATTCCAAATTATTTGTTTTGAGGTAATGTTTGACTGACTGCCCTCAACCAGGTTAGAAACTCAATGTACAGATTTTGGAACAGGCCACTGAGTCTCTCTGTGTCACAGGCAGCTGTGAGATCCAATAACACTGCAAATGATTTCAGATCTATTGGAAGAAAATTTCAGCGTAGATCATTGCAAGGTGTTGAGTTTCCTGTACAGAATAATATTCGGATGTTGCTATATTTCATGAATTGGACAAAAATAAGATGTGAACGATAATCATTCAATTGAACTATAATCTCTTAAATCAATTATGTTGATTCTATATTTATGGAACTAAAATATAACTCCTGTCAAGATTTTCTCACACAAAAATAAAGTATGTACATTTTATTTTATCGAAGAAAGAACATAACTCTTGTGGTGATCAGAATGAGATATTCAATGTCAGTATTCAAAGCAATGTTTTGCCACTCCAATATTTTTACAGAGGTTGGTTTCTGAATGATTACATGTTCAGAGTGAGCAAACGATACAAATAGAATTAGTGTTCTTATACCTTTATATATAATCAATCAGTTTAATTTCTCAGTAAATGTACGATCTTCAGCTATTTGCCAGCAATTTTAAAATGGTAATTATTCTACATGGACTGTGAATATTAAACTAAATAAATTATTTGTGTTATCAAACTTTAGTGAATAATAATTTGAAAACTTCCAATTTTTGGAATGAATGATGTTTAATATGAAACATGGAGAATGAAAAAAAAGCAACGAACATAATATTGTGTCAGTGAAAAGTCAAAGCTTTCCAAAGAGTTTTGTGACAAAGCAATGATATATCTGTTTGAGTAATTGGAATACAAGGTGTAAAATATTCATGTTCTGAGTAATAATTAGACTTCATAATGAAGCTGACCTTGCAATACTTGCATTTTAAATGCTTATGATGCACCAAATAATCAGGTATTTGCGAGCATTTACACAGTGAAATAATTGGATACTGACTTTTATTCACAGCTGGCACATGATAGAGTACAAAACTTTAAAGTACAGGAGGAAGCCATGGGCCATTATGTATGCATCAGCTCCAAAAATGTCTCCGAAACCCCCCCCCCCCATTTGCCAGCCCTCTCACTGTTGCCCATTAAATTCATAATTTCCAAATGTTTATCCAGTTCTCTTTTGAATCTTTATCCACAACTTTCCCAGACAGTCAACTCCAATTTGGAACAACTCTCTAAATAAAGACGTTTTTCCTTATTTCACTTCGAGCTCTTTTGCTGACAACCTTGAAATTAGAATCCCTTGATGCTGTAATGACTACTAATAGAGTATTCTTTTTCTACTCTTCAATATTTTTCATACGTTTGAGCACCGCAATAAATTCACATCTTTGTCTGTTCTGCTCTAGGAATAATAAGCCTTGCAAGAACTGTAACAAAGACTACAACCGAAAAACAAGCAGAAAACTAGTGGCCAGAATATATGAACATCAACTAGCTACAAAAGACATGATCCCAACACCAATTTCTTATATACTGATGAGAAAGTACGCCACTTTGACTAGGTCTGCATATCCATCTTAGGACAGGCCAATCAGAGACAAACACAAGAATTCCTGGAAACATGGCATTCCAACCGGAACTCCATCAAAACCACATCAATTTTGAATCCACCTACCATCCTCTGAGAAAAGGGGCCGGAAGTGACATCATTGACACAGGAAATTGCCTTACCAACTCGAGGAAACCGAAACATTTAAATAGAAAGGAGGAGATAACACCAGCACTTCACTGGAGGCTCACTTACTGAGTACAGTCAATGGAGCAAACTAGAACAGACATTAGCTATTGCTTCAGAATATATCTGAATGTCCGTGGCTGCTACCACATTGAATAATTGAATGAAAATGCGAGCCTGCATCACAAAGTGCATAACCAAAGGCTTTTTTAAAACATTTGTGAAATTACCTGAACAATCACCCACCTAGGAAATGCAAACAACGCACATGTCACCAGGAGTAGTACGGCGGATCAGTGGTTAGCACTTGCCTAAAAGTGCTGGGGACCCAGGTTTGATTCCAGCCTCGGGTGACTGCCTGTATGGATTTCGCACATTCTCCCCGTGTCCACGTGGGTTTTCTCTTGGTACTCCGGTTTCCTCCCACAAGATGTGCAGGTTAGGTGAATTGGCCATGCTAAATTGCCCAAAGTGTTCAGGGATGTGTAGGTTAGATTCATTAGTCAGGGGTAAATATAGGAGGAACGTGTTTGGGTGGGTTACTCTTTGGAGGGTCAGTGTAGATTTGTTGGGCCGAAGGGCCTGTTTCCACACATAGGAACTTTATATTCTCTGTCTGTGCCATCCTCTTATTTCAATACAGACTCCACAAATCCTCACTCAATCCACTGCCTTTCACTTTAAGTATGTTTCCCTTTGTTTTTGACCCATCGAATAAGGGAAACAGCTGCTGTCTGTTCATCCTCTCTGTACCCCTTGTGCTCTTGTATACCTGTGCCCTGTTCCCTGCTCAACCTTCCCTGCTGCAAAGAAAAAAGGAGCAAGTTTAGCCATCGCCCTTCAACGTTTGAGAACTCAGTCCTAAACTATGAAAGTAACCACCCCAACACACACAACCGAAGCTGCATCAGGACACTATTCAAAAGAGCCACAACACACTGCAGTACACCAGAACTGCGAAAAGAGGAAGAGGAACACCTATACAAGGTATTCGCCAAAAACGGATACCCACGCAACTTTATCACCAGATGCCTAAGAGATAGACCACGGAAGGAGGACATGCCACAACCAAAAGGACTAGCCACACTACCATACGTCAGGAGCGTCTCAGAACTGACAGCCAGACTGCTGCGACCCTTAGGACTCATAACAGCACACAAGCCAACATCCACGCTCAGACAACAACTTACTAGAACAAAGGACCCAATACCCAGCACGAGCCAAACTAACGTAGTTTGCAAAATACCATGCAAAGACTGCACAAAACACTATATAGGACAAACAGGAAGACAGCTAACAATCCGCATCCATGAACATCAGCTAGCCACAAAACGACACGACCATCTATCCCTAGTAGCCACACACTCAGACAACAAGCAACATGAGTTCGACTGGGAAAACACTACCATCATATGGCAAGCCAGAGAGAGAACAGCCAGGGAATTCCTAGAAGCATGGCATTCATCCACAAACTCCATCAACAGACACATCGACCTGGACCCCATATACAAACCACTACAACGGACAGCTGAAACTGACACCCACTGACATTCAGATGTGCATCCTCTCACAATTATCAGTGTTAAACTTGATCAGCCATTAATCTGGAAATTTAAATCATCTGTTTATATCGTCCTGTAGCCTAACCCTGTCCTCCTCGCTGTGAAGCACCCAATTAATCTTTGTGTCATCCTCAACATTAGTTATCATTCCACTGCCATCCATCTCCCACATTCTCACCATCATCATTGATGAATATCACAAACAAACCTTGATTTCCTTCCTGTTCTCCGGATGTTATTCACAAAGCAATAATTAAAAATTCCAGTCTCTTGTTGTTCTTATTTTGGGGAATTTACAGAGTGATGTAGTAAACACCTATAACGAGTGAGCTGCAAATACCATTTGCGACACAAAGTTAAATTCACCTTTTACACTCTGCCCCTCAGCATGTCTTATTAATAAAACTTGTAACTAATTTAGAATAAACTATGGTTTGGCACCTTGCACTGGAACATTAGCCTTTTGTGTGGCGCTGTCCTTTGTAACAATAGTCAGAACTGAAGAAACCTTTCATTTGCAGGATGGACACTGATTCATTGCTTTAATCATTTAATGTGATGAGGATAAATATTCAATTAAATTCGATGTTATGGACAAACTGCAGGAGATAAAATCATATTATCATGTCGACATTGAATTGGAAGCAAATACATACTGTTAAAAAATTCAAAAATGTTGAGACACAACCCCAGGGGAGAAAAAAAAACACGTCACCTGTATTTGACCGAGATACAAAACCACAGAGTGAGTGTTCAATCTGATAAAGAATCAAATGATAGAAAAAGAAATGCATCACATCTTAATTTTCAATCGAATCTGTTCCCAATTTTCGTGAACAGTGGTGGTTTACACCCAACCTCAGTTTTCCTATAACAAGCTTTACCCAGTCACTAAAACTTCATTAGCCATTCTTCCTCCCCTTCCTACTCTTTGTTTACACTCCTACTTCCCTTGCACGACCACTTCTGCTGCCACATACTCTTCCACTGATGATATCTCTTCCCACCCTTCCTCTGCCACTCCAACTATAAGTTACACCAGTTCCCTAGTTACTCTCACTTCCACTGGCCATCCCTTAACCTTTTTGCTTTCCACTGGGGTGATGGGAGCTGCTGGCTTCTGTGCTGCTATTGGTCATCAGTGAATGATGAGATTGAGAATACCAATGCCCAATAGGAACAGACAATAGTGTATGCTATTGTCCAATGCACCGTGAATAGGGTGTTTTTTTTTCCCCATAGAGAGTGGAATTTTTTTCTGTCTCTCTGTCACAGCGCTTAACCATACAGCCTCATCCCAAATAGGAAATACCTCTCCTCAGAATCAGAAGTCTATGCATCTCTTTGCCCTTACTTTTTGCGAGGACAGTGACCAAATTGTTCAAAAATGCCGTGTTCTATCTCTTTTCTCTTTAGTATTTTAACTTATTTTCCAATGTCAGTTGAGGTGAGATCAGAGTAACTTCCCTTGCCATCAATGCAGCATTTGGCTCTTGCAGCATCATTGACCCTCAGGAAAATGTGGTCAATGGGAATCGGAGGAAATTCTGTGCTGGTAATTTCCTCAATGAATAATGACACCTTCCCAAGAGCTATTGGGAATGTCAAATAAACTCTGCTTTTGCTAGTGCCTTCCAAAACCATTGATGGATTTGTCTTATTAATAATATCAAAATACATTCAGTTTTCACAGTTTGGTCTAAAATCTCAGAAAAGTAAGACCTTGCTGGTTGAGTGTCACCCCAATGAAATTAGAGTATTACAATAAGATAATGATTCCTATTAATTGCAGTCATTTACTTTCTGTGGTCTGGTCTTGCGGTGTCGTTGTCACTGAGATCAACATTTTCTCTGTTCAACAGCATCACATCACATTGGCTCAAGGCTGCACCATTCCCCAATGCTACTTCATTCTCCAACTCAATCGCCATGCTTGCCAGATATACGAGGCCCAAAAGGTGGAATAACTTAGAGATGCCTATGACCCTCTGGAACCTGCCACACCACCAATGAACTCCTCTTCCAACGTCTTCTCCTCGATGTCCAATTCTTTGTGCAAGAGTACACTTCCCATCCCATAGACCCTTCCCTCTGCTCCAACACTCTCCCTCCACCTGGACCCATTCCTCTGGGTTTACTTGAACTTAATCTGTTCGTTAAGAACGCTCCATGTGAGTTTGGTTGTCTTAAATTCTCTATATCCCGAAGTCTAATCTAAAAAGTCTAATCTAAAAATATCGCCCTCTCCCTATCCAACCTATCACCCTCTGAACAGACCGTACGCTGTATGCTTCGATCCAACCCTGACTATGTTATTCAGCCTGTGCCGATAAGGGATGTGCTGCTCTCGTCTGGTGGAATCACCTCTACATTTCAGAGGCTGAGTGTCAGCTCTCAGATACCTCCACATTTCACCTGGTTGTCCATAACCTTACCATGGCACATCAGGTTATTTTATAACTATGTCTGACAACATTTCATCTAGAGATTCCCACCCCCTCGCCCACCCCACCACACCCCAAACACACACACACTCACCCCCGCCTTACAGTCCCGAAGCTGATAGTCCTCTGACAGCAGGGTTCGCTTTTATCTCCTCCTTAAAATCCACAAACAGAACTGCCTGCCCGACTCATTGCTTCAGCCTGCTCCTGCCACACAGACGGGGTGCATTGATACGTATGTGTGCCCAATTATACTTGTTCCTTCATGGGATACGTAGACCAATCCTTATTCCAGTTCTATTCCAGTATCTCTTCCTTCTATACGTAGATGATATCTTGGCTGCTGCTCCTCTCTCTCCAGAATTGGAAAAGTTCATAATTTCCAATTTGCACTCCCCCACTTTCACCTGATCTACCTCTGACTCCTCCTTTCCTTTCCTCGATTTATCTGCTTCTATTTCTGGGGATAGATCGGACACTCATATCCAGTATTAACCCACCGACTCCCACAGCTACCTGGAGTATACATCCTCATACCTTGTTTCCTGCAAAGACTCCATTCCATTCTCTCAGTTCCTCCACCTCCCTCACCCGAGAATTCCCCAGCACTGTTATCGACAAGACCCTCAACCGGTTTCGACACACCTTCTGCACTTCCACCCTCAGCCTATTTCTTCCCTCCTACAAGTGTTAGAGTTCCCCTTGTCCTTACCTATCAACCCATCAGATGCAGAGGATCACATGCAGAGGATCATCAGTCCGCATTTACCTCACCTCCAGAGAGATGCCACCACTAGACACATATTTGCCTCCTCTCCCTTTTCCGCCTTCTGAAAGACCAGTTCCTCCAGAATACCCTGGTCCGCTCTTTATTCACTCCCAACAACTCCCCCCTCCCCCCACCACAGGTCCACTTCACATTCCCCTGCTGGAGGTGTTACATTTGCCATTTACATCCTCCCTCCTCACTACCCAAGAGGCCAAATATACCTCCGAGGTGAAGCAGCATCCTACAAGCATTTCCCACAATCCGGTCTACTACATTCACTGCTCACATTGTAGTCTGCCCTACTTTGGGGAAAATAAAGGTAGACTGGGTGACCACTTCACAGAATATCCAAGATATACCTATGCAAAAGACAGTGTCTCACAATGTCTTTGTCTCACAATGCAATACGTCATCGATATTTAGAGCCCTGTGAAACATAGGAACTTTATAATTTCTCATTTAATGTCCATAACAAATTACTCAAGATTTAACTGAGATAGCAGCTTTGCTTATATCGTTCAGATCAGTCAATTTGTCACAGTTCAGAAAGAAAAAGAAATCGATAGAGGCAAACTCAGCGGGTCTGGCACCCTCTGAGCAGAGATACACAGAATTAACCTTTGATTCCAATATGACTTTTTCAGAACAGTGTCATATCATATTCGATGTATTAACTCTGTTTCTCTCTGCAGATACTTCCTCATCTGTCGCGTTTCTCCACCATTTTCTGTTTGTATTTCATGTTTCTGTATCACTATATTTCATGTTTCTTGACAGGGCGACATGATGAATTTGGTTGCATATGGATAATGTAGTCCTTTTCTGTTCCTATTATCGTTGGTGTGTCTGGGACACCTGTGTTATGCCCAAAATCTGTTTCTTCTTTAGGATTCAAAGGAAAAAAAGAATATATTTCTGAATATCCTGTAAATCTCAGGAACTCCTCTTTGTTTGAAAAGACATTTCAAAGCCAGCTGAAATTTCATGAGATATTAGGAATAGATTATTGATGATGGAACGCTCTGTATCCTTTATTGACCTAGCTTGTCTACCCCCTCTCCAAAGGCTTTGATTACATATCATAGAATTATTTACAGCAGAAGTAGGGGGAACTCAGCCCATCGTCTCTTCCAGCTTGAAATGACTATATCTCTACTGTTAGTCTCCTGTATTATCCCCATAGCTCTTCACATTTTGTTATTAGTGTCGGATTTTAATTGTAAGTATCCTGCCAGATATGAACAATATGATCAATCTAAAAAAAACAACCCAGAACTTATTGGGCAAGCTCAGCAGGTCTGGCGGTATCTGTGAAGAGAAATCAAAGTTAGTGTTTGAGATCCAGTGACCCTACTCAATCTGTATACCCAAAGATAAAATGGTGCGTATATAAATATTGCTCATTTTATCACATTTAAAATTATCCTGTTGAGATCACGTCGTCATTCATCTCCCAAATGTTGGCTGTTTCCCTGTTGTGCATTAGATTTAATTCTGTCTGTGAGAAAGAGTGATGATGACTGGGCAATATCATGTACTCCCCATGCAGTCTCCGCAGCCACTGACCCATTCTGCCACATCTCGCAGCCAATGTCATGTTCATTCGAACCGGACTCATTAATTCATAAGTCTTAATGAATAAGTTCATTGTAATTAACACTTGACTTTTGATTTTGGACTGATGACAAAATGTGTAAAAAAGTTGTTTTACAGCAAATAAAACTGCATTTGGAAGTTTGTCAATTTGTATAAATTAATTACAGAAGCATATTCCCTATGGAAGTCCCAAAGTTGCCTTCTTGTACAGGGCGAGGAACACACTTCCTGTCTATGTTCAGGACAACTGTGCCCAGTGACAGTCTGCTCGCTGGCGTTTGTTCCCGTGGAGGAGAGATCACCATAGTAACATCCTGATTGTGATTCTTTTTGGGGCGGATGGATTTGGGGAGAGATGGTTACAGCATAATAAATGGACAACAGAACAGAATCATCTAGCCTACGAAAAGGTAACATCCATCATTCTCCCCCACAACTGACTTCACTAGAGCAATTGATGATTGTAGATGCGACCAATAGCATGCAATGCCAACATGTAGTCCAGTTCAGTTATATTGTGAACTAAATGTGCTGTATTGAAATCTAGGACTGTTTGCTCAGTGACTGTGATTGTTGTCAGTCTCCATGCAATGCAAACGTGTCATTGGAGGGGTTCCCTCTCCTATTGGTGAGGGGTTCATTCAGTGTGCTATCCCACTGCTCCAACAGTAACAGAGATCAACAGCTGTGTACACAGAGAGAGGACAGATCTGAATCTGAGAATAACGCATTGGAACAGTACAACAATGGAGAGGAGATGTTCCTTGAGTGTTTTCAAGATTTCCACTATTAGGAATTACTACCATATCCGATATCAGCAGTGCTGATGATTATTCTGGGCAGGGTGGAGGGTGTGCTACTAACCTATTCTCGCTATTGTTGGTGTTCTCTACCTCTGTCCATTCATTAATCTCATAAACAACTTTGAACTTCGTTGAAAATTCTGTTATCTATATTTGTCAGAGAAAGAAACTATTGTCTACAGTTTCAATTGCAGTCTCCATTCATTACCCATGAATTGCAGACCACTCCCTCATAAACATCTGCGAACAAAACTGTGCACAACCTCGAGATCCCTTTTTGCCCGGAACTGATTTATGTCTCGTGTTCTCTCTGTCATCAAACCTGTCCACTCCCAGCTCATAATATCCCCAATCTCCATCTCTGCGTCAGTGATGTGGCTGAACAAACCATTGGCTGCACGTTGGGAAAATTAAGACTTAATGTCTCTCGCTCTCTGATGACCACTTTTCCGGTTACAAATATTTCAACCATATAATTTTTCTTGTCTCGGACGTTACTTCATGAGTAGTACAATGTATGAATGTAGGAATGTCGCTGGATGCATTTCAGAAGCAAATCTTATTAAACGAAAGATATTGTTTCAAGTTATTTGTTTCAAGTCCTACCACAGCTGATACAGAATTTTATTTTAAAATGATAAGAATTGGAATAAAAGTGAATTTCACGAAAAACAAACATAAAAGCAACATTTTGTCTGAAAACCTTTTTCTTTCACTGATCACCTTCGGTAAAGAAATCTAGTGTTATTACCCGGTCTGGGTTAATTGTGACTTGAGACCCGTGGCAATCTGCTTAACTTTATATTGGCTTGTGGAGTGGCATCAGAGTCAGGGCAACTAATGATGGTCACCAAATGCTGCCCTTTGCAGTGATGCCAATATTCCACGCATTAAAAAAAATTGAAGGTGAAATCAAATAAGGGAAGATGCTGAAAATCTGAAATTATACAAAGAAATGTAAAGAAACGAACAGGAAGTGCTGGGAAACTTTCCTAAACCGGAAGCATCAGGGAAGGAGTGTGATTTGAAGGGGAGGAGGAATCAATAGAGAAAAAGAGATACAGAAGAAAAAGAGCAAACAAAGAGAATGATGATCAGCTGGGCTGGAAATCAAATGTGAGATGCACCTCATCTACTTTTCGCCTTTCCCATCTTCCTGAATATCATGCCCTTGTAAATACAGGTATCCCCCGATTTTCAAAAGTTCACTTTCCGCCACTTCCTTTTCCGAATGACTTACATTTTGACATTGTTTCGCTAACCAAAAGAAATCCGAACAGGATTTTCACTTTTACGAAGAAAGCTGAAATTGTTCCCATATAAATTAGTGCTACTGCACTTTACACCATATCCGCTTGTGAACGGTTTTGTAGGAACACTCAACTTACAAATAGTGAGGGAAACCTGTATATATCTAAGATCATGTTTAAAGCGATTTGACTCCCTCTGTCTATCCTCCCTAAGTGTGGTCATCTTGTTGTGGTTCTGCTCGCCGAGCTGGAAGTTTTTGCTGCAAACGTTTCGTTCCCTGGCTACAAATCTTCAATCAGACTTTTTTGTGGTCATCTTCTTATATTCATTAATTAGATATGGATATCTCTGACTGGGGCAGCATTAGTTCATTTTTCCAGTTGCCCTTGAGAAGACCTTGAGCCACTGCAGTCCACGTGTTTGATCTGATTTGGTTTCATTTATTTTAGTCAAATGTACAATGGAAAGGTTTGCTTTGCGGGTAGTTCAGGCAAATGACCCGAAACAAGAAAACAGAGATCACATGGTCCTTGGACAGAGTGAGGCATACACGGTTACAGCTTCACAGGAGGTGTGCAAAGTAAGATCGACATTAGTAAGATTAATATTCTTTGAAAAGTGAGAGATGTCAATTTTGGTAATAATGATAGGGAAGGAAGTGTTCCTGAGCATGCTGGTCCATGTTTTCAAGCCTGTGTCTCCTCCCTGTTGGAAGAGGTTGTAGGAGATCATTAGTAGTTTGGGAGAAATTTTTGATGTTGCCAGCCTTTCTGCGATAATGACAAGTATAAATGGACGGAAGGTTGTCCTCCGTGATTGCCTGGGTTGTGCACACAACCATCTGTAGTTTCTTATGGTCCTAGACAGAGCAGTTACCATGTCGGGTCATTATGCACCCGAATAGAATGCTTTGAGTTGCCAGTATGCAGAGCACTGGGAGACGGGCGGTTTAAAAATCGTGAGATGTAACAATTGGCTGTTAAATGGACAACAATTGAAATTTAACTGATAATTTTAAATTCTGTCCTCTATACCAAAACCCTATGGAGTGTATTGTATTTCCAACATCGAACCAATGAACCATTACCTACTTCAAACGAATACAGAAGCCATCACCATCACAACGAAGGAGAAAGAGACAGAAACAAATGGAAGGAGACATAGAACACAGCGAGGGAAACAGATGGACAGTCAGTCAAAGAGAGAAAGGAAACAAAACAAGGAAACAAACAGTCATATGTGCAGGGAGAAGGGAAGATAATAGGTTCAGGGAAATAAACAGAAGACAGTGAAAAGGAAAACACAGGGAAATAGGCAGTGTGAGAGAAACTGTGAGAGACAAAGGTTACAGGGAGCTGGGGATAGGGTCAAGGGGAACTGGGCAGAATGGGAGGAGCTGGGGGTTATGACTGGAGGGACCTCAGCCTGAGCAGTGGAGGGAGATGGGGGTAGGGAGGTGAGGATTTATTTTGTCCTGTTCCAAGATGTCCAGGCGGATCATGGATCAAAGTAAGCATGGATGTAGTGAACTATGGCTGTAAAACATGTCTGAGAGGCATATAGGTTACGCTGCACAGGGCGTGCGCTAGGCGAGGTCAATATGAACAAAATAAGCATTATGTGAGATTAGAAAGTCCATTCATCAGTCTAATAACAGCTAGGAAGAATCTGTTCCTGAACTTGCTGCTCTGTGTGTTCAAACGTCTGTATCTTATAGCCTGATGGAAGAGGTTGTGGGAGATCTTCCCAGGGATATGATGGGTCTTTGGTAATGTTAGAACAAACACCATTCCAGTACAGAAACAGGCCATTCGGCGGCCCAAGACTGGGCCAATCCAAATCCTCTATCTCAACCTGTATCCTATTTTCTAACGTTCTGTATCCCTATAATCCCTGCCCATTCATGATTCTTTCTGGAAACATCTTAAATGGAGCACCACTGGCCACAGTTATCCATTTTGAGAAACTCCCTTCCCCTACTACGCTCTGTCCCCTGTTGCCAAGCCAGTTCTGTATCCATGTAGCTAGCACACCCTGGACACCATGTGACTTCACTTTCTCCATAACCTGACCATGGGAAATCTTATCAAACGCCTTCCTGAAGTCCATGTACATGACATCTACAGCCCGTCCCTCATCAATCAGCTTTTTCACTTTCTTAAATAATCCTATTAAGTTGGTAAGACATGACCTTCCCTTCACTAAAACATATTGTCTATCACTGATAAGACCATTTTCATCCAAATAAGAATCGATCCTATCCTTCAGTATCTTCTCTTGCAGCTTCCCTACCCCAGACGTCAGGCTCACCGGTCCATTATTAACTGGATTATTCATGCTACCCTTCTTAAACAAGGGGATTAGAAACTTTCCAGTCCTCCGGCACCTCAGTTGTGTTCAAGGATGCTACAAAGATATCTGCTATAGTCCTAGTTATTTCCTCCCTCCCTTCCCTCAGTAATCTGAGGTAGATGTTGTCAGCCTTTCTGCTGCAACGAACCGTGTAAATCGAGTCAATGGTTGGGAGATTGGAATCAGGAATAGTCTGGGCTGTGATCACAATCTTCTGTAGTTTCTGATGGTCCTGGGCAGAGTGCTGCCGAACCAGGCCATTACGCACCCGGACAGTACGTTCACAATAGTGCATCTGTAGAAGTAGTGCATGCTAAATATCCGGAGCCAAGTGAGGAAGGAGAGACGTTTTTGAACGATCGCGACTGTCACACCTATGTGAGAAGTCCAGGGGAGGTTGCCAGTTATCATCACTCCGAGGGTCTTGACGCCCTGCACTCTCTCGACCGTTGATGGAGATAGTGGCTTGTTCCTCTCCGTTCGTTCGAAAGCCAATGATCAGTTCTTTACTTTTGCGAATTTGAGAGGGAGGTTATTATCATTCCACCATGCCATCAAACCTACTATCTCCTTTCTGTGTTCAGACTCATCGTTGTTTGATATCCCTCCTGCTTTGGTGAAGGCATCAGCAAACTTACAGTTGGCATTGCTTGGAATTTGGCAACACAGCCGTGTGTGTACAGGGAGTACAGTTGGGGGCTGATGACAAAGCCGTGTGTGTACTGGGAGTACAGTAGGGGGCTGAGGGACACAGCCCTGTGTGTACAGGGAGTACAATAGGGTGCTGAGGACACAGCCGTGTGTGTACAGGGAGTACAGTAGGGGGCTGAGGACACAGCCGTGTGTGTACAGGGAGCACAGTAGGGGACTGATGACACAGCCGTGTGTGTACAGGGAGTACAGTAAGGGGCTGATGACAAAGCCGTGTGTGCACAGGGAGTACAGTCGGGGGCTGAGGGACACAGCCGTGTGTGTACAGGGAGCACAGTAGGGGGCTGATAACAAAGTCGTGTGTGTACAGGGAGTACAGTAAGGGGCTGGTGACGAAGCCGTGTGTGTACAGGGAGTACAGTCGGGGTCGATGACAAAGCCCTGTGTGTACAGGGAGTACAGTAAGGGTCTGATGACACAGCCGTGTTTATACAGGAGTACAGTAAGGGGCTGTTGACAAAGCCGTGGGTGTACAGGGAATACAGTAGGGGGCTGAGCGACACAGCCGTGTGTGAACAGGGAGTACAGGAGCGGGCTGATGACACAGCTATATGTGTACAGGGAGTACACTTGGGGGCTGAGGGCACATCTCTTCGTGTACAGGCTATACAGTCGGGGGTGAGTACACAGCTGTGCATATACAGGGAATACAGTTGGGGGCTGAGGGACACTGCCGTGTGTGTACAGGGAGTACCGTGGGGGGCTGGGGACACCTCCTCCAGGAGCTCCTGTGTTGAGTGTTATTGTGGTGGAGGTGCAGATACCTATCTTCACTAGTTGTGGTCAGTGGGTCAGAAACCGGGAGATCCAGTTGCAGAGGGTAGAGCCGCGCCTAAGGTCACGGAATTTTGAGATTAGTCTGGAGGGGAGAAAGATGTTTAAGGTGGAGCTGTCATCAATGAGCAGGAGTCTGGTGTAGGTGTCTTTGTTGTCCAGATGCCTTAGGGATGAGTGCAGGGCTTGGGGTATGGCATCTGTAGTGGATCCGTTACATCAGTCAGCATATTATAGGGGATCAAGTTAGGCTGGGAGATTGGAGGTGTTGTGGGCCATAACCAGCCTTTCAAATCACTCCATGTTTATTGAGGTTCGAGCCACTGGGCGGTAATCATCAAGTCATTAAAGCATGAGCTTTCTCACTTACAAGGTTGATGCAGATTGGGACTTGAGCTTGTGGGAGGGAGAGTCTGAAATTGTATGTGAATACCTCTGCCAGTTGGTCCTCACAGGATCTGAGTGCTCAGCTGGGAACACTATCCAGGCCCGTTGCTTTCCATGATTTGACCTGCAGGAAGTCTGATCATACCTGCAGCGGTGACAGCGGGCACAGGTACATCCGAGGCTGGTTTCAGCCTGGCAGTCACACAGTTGTTCATCATAGACGTCCCCTCGCCGACCTCCCTCCATCGTCATCAATACACAGTGTCATGGTTGGTGTGAGCACCACTCAGTTACTGTTGAGACGGAGTGTGATCAATAGACTGGGATTCTGCACCATAATGAAGTAAACTCACAACAAAAGGGGGTAGGATGTGTTCTACTGAGAGTCAGTGGTGCAGGGACTGAAGACTTTACAGGTGTAATTCAAGTCAAGCCACTTCTTCAACCTGAATTGAGTCAAGCACATTGACCGTTGTGCCTTGTAGATGGCGGACAGTCCTGAGGGAGCCAGGAAATATATTATATATGAACAAACTGAACAAGGGACTTGAGTTCAGTTTTGCTAAGTTTGCAGATGATATTGAGGAAGTGGGGAAGATGCAGAAAGGCTTGAACAGTTTAGGACTGTGGGAAAATACGTGGCTGATGGAACACAATATGGGAACGTGTGAAAATATGGACTTTGGTAGGCAGAATAGAGGAGACACTATGTTCTAATAGGATCCATTACATCTGAAGCACAAAAGCATTTTGAAACACTCGTCCTCTCCTATGGTTAAAGTGCATGTTCAGTTGGAGGTTAGGAAAGCAAAAGCAATGTTCACATTCATTTCAAGAGACCAAGAAAGCAAGACGGGAGACATACTGCTGAGGATGTAATGGGCTATGTAATTCGGCCAATAGTAAGCTGTTTTGGACACTATCTCTGCAGAAAGATCTGCTGGTGTTGGAGGTGATCCATCCTGGGGATTACGACTTGTCATATGAGCGGCAGTGTGTGTACATGATGAAATGTAGAAGAATGGTGGAGGGTGAGGGGGATCTGATTGAAACTAATGGATTACTGAAAAGATTGATACAGTCAGTGTGTAGAAGATATTTCCACTTTTCATAGAGTCAATGACAAAATGGCACAATATCGGAGTAAAGGAATGGGCTGAATGGCCTAAATCTATTGCTATATCTCATGCCGTTTAGGTCATAGGGTCTATTATTCAGTATGGACTTGTACGTCTCTGACTTGCTCTTGTAACCCTTGCATTTGAATGCTGATTTGACTTCACGTTCTGGTCAATGGTAACCCCTGTGATATGGACGGTGGGAGGATTCAGTGTCAGCCAGTATCCCATTAATATTTTGAATATGAGCTGCTATCAGAGAGTCTCATCTGGCGGGAGTACATTCTCTCTACAATGATTGTAATTTTCTGTCTGGTATTTTCGGTGGATTGATCTTGTTACGCCATTATTGTTGATTTAACTAAAACAGAAGCAATTTACCACAACACTCAGCAACAATAAGTCATCGAAAAGACGAAAATGTTCAATATTAGAAAGACTGTTTTCCTTTTCGTGTTCAAATCAGATAACTTGTCCCTTCGAGATGCTCAACTTGGAACTTTTTTTTTAAAGTCTTTTTTGAATGTGGGCATCGCTGGATGTGCCCAGCATTTCTTGCCCGTCCCCAGTTGCCCTTGAGAAGGTGGTGCTGAGCTGCCTTCTAGAACTGCTACAACCTACCTGCTGTGCGGTGACCACTAGTGATTAAAGAGGGAATTCCAGGGTTTTCACGCAGCAACAGAGAGGGAACGGCAATACATTCCGAAATCAGGATGTTGACTTGTTTGGAGGGAATTTGAAGGTGGTGGTGTTCCCAAACGTCTACTGGCCTTGTCATTCCAGATGGAAGTGTTTGTGAGATTGGAAGGAGCTGTCTGAAGATCTTTGAGTATTTCTCCATTGTGTCTTGTAGATAGTGCACACTGCTGCTCCTGAGTGACTATGGTGAAGGGAATGGATGCTTGTGGATGTGGTGCAAATCAAATGGGCAGTTTTGTCCTGGATTGCGTCAAGCTTCTTTAGTGTGGTTGGACCTGCACTATTCAGGCAACTGGGGATATTCCATCTCATTCCTGACTTGTACATTGTAGATGATGGACAGGCTTTGGGTAGTCAGGAGGTGAGTCACTCCTGCAATATTCCTAGCCTCTGATCTGGTCTTATATTCATGTGGCGAGTCCGGTTGAGTTTTTGATCAATGAAACCCCCCAGGATATTGATAGTGGGGGAGATTAGTGATGATAATGCTGCTGAATGCAAAGTGGTTATATTGTTTCTTATTGATGACAGCCATTGTCTGAAATTATGTGGTGAAAATGTTACTTGCCACTTGCCAGCCCAAGCCTGGATATTGCCCAGATATTGTTGCTTTGAGCATGGCCTGCTTCCATATCTAAGCATTTGCGAATGGTGCTGAACATTGTGCAGTCATCATCGAATATCCCCACTTCTGACCTTATGTTGGAAGGAAGGTTATTGTTGAAGCAGCTGAAGATGTTTGGAACTAGGCCATTATTCGAAGGGACTACTGCAGAGATGTTCTGGAGCTGAGATGACTGACCTCCAACAACAATGACCATCTTCCTATCTGTCAGGTATGACTCCAATAATGGAGTGTTGGCCCACGATACCGTTTTTGCGTGGGTTCCTTGATGTCACATTTGGCAGAATGCAGCCTTGGTGTCAAGGGCTGGAATTCAGTTCCCTTTTGTATGTTTGAACCAAGGCTGTGACGAGGTCAGGCAAACCCCAAACTGGGCGTCGCTGAGCAGATTATTGCTGAGCAGGTTCAGCTTGATAACACTGTTGATGACACCTTCCATCATTTTATGATGATAGAGGGTACACTGATTGGGTGGTATTTGGACGGGTCGAATTTGTCCTGCGTTTTATGTACAGAACACACTTGAGCTGCTTTTCCCCATTGTCGGTTTGCAAACATACTGGAACAGCTTGGCTAGGGGAGCGGGATGTTCTGGATTACAAGTCTTCAGGACTATTGCCAGCATGTTACCAGGGCCCATAGCCTTTGCAGTATCCAGTGCCTACAACCGTTTCTTGATACCAGTTAATCAAATTTCCTGAATGCTGTTATCTATAATGATGGGGACCACCGGAGCAGGTCGAAATGTATCATCCACTCAAAACTTCTGACCGAAGATTGCAACGAAAGCTTCAGCATTATATTTTGCATGGATGTGCTGGGCTCTTCCATCATTGAGGTTGGGGATATTTGTGGAGACCCCTACTCCGGTGTGTGGTTAGATCGTCTGCCACCCTTCACGATCGGATTAGCAGGACTGCAGAGCTTAATTCTGATGCATTGGTTCTATGATCGCTAAGCTCTGTCTGTGCCTTGCTGTTTATGCTATCTGGCATACATGTATCTATGTTTGGAAGCTTCAGCAGATGAACATTTTATCTTTATATGTTCGAGCATTGGAGAAGACGTTCATAAATGTGTATTTCAATCAGGACTTTATGAAGAATGAGATTCCAGAAAAACATAAGCAATGAATGAAAAACAGGGTAACACAAGAAATGGCAGCTGAGAACAACACGTCGTTCCAGGTAGGTCTCATGGTATTACCAATAGATTATCAATGCAGAAAAATCAGCTCCTGTTCTGTGGATCCAGGTTGAATCCCGCCACGGCAGATGGCGGAAATTCAATTCAATAATGTAAAAATATCACTGGAATTAAGAGTCTTCTGCTGAGAATGAATTCATTGCCGATTGTCAGAAAAATTCACCTCGTACACTAATATCCTGAAATGAAGGAATCCGCACCTGGTCTAGCTGACATGCAACTCCAGACCCACAGCAATGTCATTGACTCCCAATCGCCCCCTGAAATGGTCTAATGGATCTTTCAGTTGTTCCAATTGCTACAAAGTTTCAAACAAATGAAACGGGATGGACCACCTGGCATCGAAATGGGCACCGGAAAAGTCAACATTAGAAACATCACTGTCAAACCTGCAAAGTCTTCCTCACTAACATCTGAGGCCTAGTGCCAACATTGGAATAACTGCCTTACAGACTAGTCAAGAAACATCCCGACATAGCCATACTCACGGAATAATACCTTATGGAAATAACAGAAATTAACATGGACAAAGGAGTCTCTCACTGATTACCATGTAACGTCTTTCCTCATCTGAATCAGTCCTCCTCCATGTTAAACAACACTTGGAGAAAGCACTGATTGTGGCAAGGGCACAAAGTGTATTCTGATCTGGGGGAATTCAAAGTCGACAATCAAGAATGGTTTTGGCAGCAGTACTACTGATCACGCTGGTCGGGTCCTAAAGGACATAGCTACTAGATTGGGTCTGCAGCAGATGGTGAGGGAAAGAACGAGAGGGTCCAAAAACATACCTGACCAACCTACCAACTGCAGATGTATCTGTCCATGAGAGTATCAGTAAAAGTGACCATCACACTGTCCTTGTGGAGACAACGTCTATTGTCTCCATAAACTCTATTGTGTTGTGTGGTACTATCAACATGCTAAATGGCACAGATGTTTAGCAGATCTAGCAACTCAAGACTGAGCGTCCACAAGACACTGTGGACCACCAATATCAGCAGAATTATAGTCCAGCACAATCTGTAACGTCACGGCCCAGCTCTCCAACTGCACAATTGGAGATAGAGAGAGTGTGTGAAAAGAGATTGTGTGAGAGAGAAATAAAGAGAGAGAATGCAAGTGAAGGGAGATAAACTGAGCATGTGTAGAAAGGGGAGCGACTGACTTCGAGAGGAGTGTGTTAGATGAGGGTGAAGTTAGGTAGATCAGAAGACTGATTACCGTAGATAAATATGGACAGACAGAAGTTATAAGTTTCATTCAGAAATTCTTCTGGACGGCAAACCCTTTGTCTGGGCGCCGTACACTGTGAGCACTGTGCCGATAATACCTGTCATCCCAGATTATGTATTTCCAACAATATCACAGAGCTGGGTTACTGACAGCTAAACAGAACCCATTAGGCCAATAGATTGGTTCCATGGAGATAGCAGAGTTTTTAAATAGACTGTGCCAAGAGCAGCAGGAAATGATAACCACCACCCAGTCTCCACGACACCCGCACCCCACACACCCCCCTCACCGATACTGTATGAGAGACCAGGCCAGAGATTCTCAGTGAGAGGATTCACTGACAGAGGTGAAATCATGATCTTAGCTGTGGGTCAAATAATGATTGCTAAAGTTTGCACACCACTTTACTAGTTATGTAATTCACGTTTTAATTTATATGGCTCAATATCAAGAGTGTATTTTAATAACCTTATCTCTTTTTACTTTGCATATATTGGTGTGTGCAGAAAATCATTTTGTTACTGTATTTTATATTGCATAAACGCATTTCATTAATATTATCTCTGTTAATTCCTCATTGTTGATGTATTATTGAATCTGTTTTTCATATGTATTATAAAGTGTAACATTCCAATTCTTGTAAATGGGGAACATCACTGTCCCTCCACCCAGTCTAATCAGTCATGTCCCCAATCCTCTCTGTCTTCTGTCTTTGCCCCAATATCATAATCACAATGTAATTGAAGTCCATGATATGACACTTCATGACAGTTCCTTAACATCGATAACATCAGCAGCATGACCCACACCTGCCCTCCCTGATCCTGGAATAACAATCTGGACTGTGTTTGTCATGTGCAATTCGCTGTTCACGTATCCATGCCGTTTGCTTGTTGTAACCCACGGGTTTTTTGGCACATTTTGCTATCAGATCTTGGATGATAGATGTTTTCTCAATGTTTTACTGATTTTGCAATGACTGATCAGTAGTTATGGGATTTATTTCTGTATTTATGAACAGAGAAGCATGTTTATGTTCAATTAAACCATGGGCATTACTTCCATATCCAAGGCTGACTGAATGATTACACACAATCAATCTGCCATCTTCAACATTCCTTCCTTCAGTCACACTCGCATATCACACCCAGAATGCATAAATGTTCAACGTTATTTTGAATTTTGATAAAGTAGCATTGAATTCAAAGGGGTTAACTGGAGCTATTTGTTCAGCGATTGTAATGATGTCAGTCTCCATGGATCGTATGCGTCCCCAGAGACTTCCTCTCTTCTATCAATAATGGAATGCTTTCAGTGATGTATTCCATAGTATGAGCGGGAGCATGGCCAACAGCAGTAACAGCAGCTTCAGAGAGAAGGGCAGGCGAGATGGGAAAGTGGGAACATTAGACTGGAATGTTCCAACAATGGATAGGAGTTTGTCCTATGGTCTGTACTGGCTTTCCCAACCTTGGATATCATTAGCATCGCGGATTGAAGATGTACTGATGGTTATTCAAGCTGGTTACTATCCTATCCTTGCTATAGTTGGTGTTCCTGCTAAGTCACCCTGTCTGTTTAGTGAAGTGGTCTGAACTAAATCGATGCTCATGATTTGCAGATTTTGGAAAGGTGCAAGCCAACGTTTGCAGCTCCAATCAAAGATTCCATTCCTTAGAAATTATAACTAGCAAACTATTATTTACAAATTACTTACCAATCCGTGAGGATAAAACATACTGTTCTCAACCTCTTTAATTCGTTTTCTCCTGCAAATTGTACATCTCCATATCCTCCCCACATACCAGTCCTGTCCAGTACCACCATTAATACGCCCCAGTCTCCTCGTCAGCCTCAGTTCAATTCCTGAATAAACCATCGTTTGTGCCTTTGTTAATTCCAGATACATTTGTTTCAAGTCCCATTCTAACCACGTGTCCATTGCAAAATAATTGCACTTGAGATGTTTAACTTGTTCTCTGCACAAAATCTGAAAGGTGGGCAGACTGTATATGGTGGGTCACGTCATTGGCTAGTATGCTAAAGCCACGGAATAACAATCTGTTGATATCGGCTTGCCTTATACCCATTAGAGAAGGCAGTGGGTCATCCTTCTCTGGTCAGGACTCTGTTTAACTGCAAACCCACGGCAATTTGTTTTACTGTTTATTGTCCTGTGGAACAGCTGAACCAGCCATTCAGTTCAAGATCGCCATAACCTGCTGGCTTGACCATGGCTGCACACATCCCGTGAGGGCAGAACAACAGGAAAGGCAGCTCCCTTCCTCTGCCTGCATCCCAACGGCTCATTTCCATTCAGGTAGGTAGCCATACACTGTTTTAGATGTATTCTTTGTGACTGAGTCTCTTCCAAGAGTGATGTCCATCTCCATGGGCACCTCTAGTTCTGGCGTTATTGATGCTGGCCTACAGATGTGAGGATGTCTTTAAATTCTACGTCAGTGGCAGTGCATTGCAAATGAATTGTTTTCTGTGTCACACGAATGAAATGGAGCCAGCTAAGTGAGGGAAAGGAATTATTGTGATCAAACCTGAGAGTGCTATTGAGGCAGTGTTTGGGGTATTGTGCACAGATTTTCTTTCCTTGATATGGAGTGATCTCCTTCCCACAGAGAGAGTGAAGAGGAGTTCCAGCAGATTAATCCCTGGGATAATGGCATCATGAGGAGTGAGTGAAGGTTGTTCTGCAGCGCTGTGAGAGTATAAGAGGTGATTACATTGAACCCTGAGAGGGATGGACAATCACTCCTTATATTCTAAACAGTCAATGAGAAGGTGATAAATTCCATGACTGCTATTTCGCTCAGGATGCATGATTCAGGATAGTTTAAGTGCCTGGGCGGATGTTACACCCACCCACCCCAACCCCTACTCCCCATTGATAGACAGACAGATCCAGGTTTTGAATAAACTCTCCCCACATTAATACAGTGCAGTTGGTGTGTGATCCTGCACTGAATGTCATATTATCCACCACCCCGACAGTTGCCAGAATACCTCCATTCTAAAACAGTTAACTATTCCCAACAGCTTCTGACCTTCATGAAGAACGTGAATCTACCTTCTCAGAGATGCAAGATACATTCTTAAGGTTTAGACCAGAAGACTATAAGACATTGGAGCATAAATTAGGGCAGTTAGCCCATCGGGTCTGCTCCGTCATTCAATCATCGCTGATAGGTTTCTCAAACCCATTCTCCGACCTTCTTCCCATAACCCTTCATCCCCTGGATAATCAAAGACTATCTATCTCCGTCTCAAATATACAAAATTACCTGTCCCCACAGCCTTCTGTGGCAATAAATTTCAAAGATTCACCATTCTATGGTCAGTTCTTATATTCAATTCTTCTCGTAGTAAATGCTCCCAACCGTAATAGCAATTTCACTCCTAACTACTGCCTCAACCTGCAAGCTGACCTTGAGAGAACCCTGCACCATCACTCCCAAGTTCCTTTGCACTTCAGATTTCTGAATTTTCTCACCATTTCGAAAATAGACTATGCTTCTATTCTTCATGCCAAAGTGCATGACTTCACACTTTCCAACGTTGGAATGCATCTGACAATCTCTTTACCTGTCCAAATCCTCGCTCATCCTCTCCGCTTCCTCAATATGACCTGTCCATCTCCCCATCTTTGTATCGTTTTCAGACTTAGCCAGTCTGCCCTCAATTCCCTCATCTAGATTGTTAATGCAAAAAGTCAAAAGTTCTGATTCCAACACGGAGCATTCTGGATCACCACTTGTCACCGGCTGCCATCCTGAGAAGTACTCTTTTATCCCCACTCTCTGCTTTCTGCCAGACAGACAATCTTCTTTCCATGCTACTTCCGCGCCTCTAACAACACGGACCCTTATCATACTCAGTAATTTCCTGTGGAGACACCTTGTCAAAGGCCTTCTTGAATTCCAGGTGGATACCATCCATTGGCTGTGCTTGGTCGAGCTGCTCATTTCCCCTTCAAAGAATTCTAATAGATCTGTCAGGCGTTAACTTCCCTTGATGAAATCATGCCGACTTTGCCCTATTTCACCAAATCCTTTCACGTATTTAGAAATCTCACCCTTCACAATGGTTTCCAGGAACTTACCCACGACAGGGGATAAACTATTCACGTATATATTTTGTCTTTTTCGTTACTCCCTTGTTAAAAAAGGGTTAGAAGGTTTCCAGTGTCTCTGGGATCGTTCCTTACTCTAGTGATTCCTAAAAGATCACCACGATTGCCTCCACTCCCTCTTCAGCTATCTCCCTTATAATACTGGGATGTAGTCCATCTGGTCAAGGTCATTTAAACACCTTCGGATATTACATTTTTTTACTAGAATGTTCTCCATGGTGGGGGCCATCATACTCAGCTCTGGCCCCTCAGTCTCTTGAATGTTTAAAGTGTTTTCTCGTGCCTTCCACCACGAAAGCTGATGCAAAGTAATTATTCAGTTCCTTGGACATTTTCTCGTTCCCCACTGCTATCTCCCCAGTGTCATTTTCCAGCAATCCAGTGGTCATTTTTGCCACTCTTTTGTACTTTATATATCGAAATAAACTGTTATTGTCTTCCTTTATATTACTGGCTAGCTTACCCCCATATTTAATAATCTCCCTCCTTATTTTATTTTGTTTGCCCTCTGTTTTGTCTTTGTAAGCTTTCCAATCCTCAGGTCTCCCACTGCACTTTGCCACATTATATCATTTCTCTTTTGCTTTTATGCTATACCTGACTTCCCCAGTCATCGATGGTTGTCCCATCCTCCCTATACAAGCCTCTTTTTCCTCAGGATAAATCTCTACTGTATCCTGAATTACTCCAAAAATCTCCTGCCATTGACGTATCACTGTCTTTCCCACTGGGCCAGTCTCACAGTCAACTCTACCCAGCTCCTCATGTCTGTGTAAATGCCTTTATTCAGCTGTAATACCATTACTTCTGATTCTAACTTCTCCATCTGAAACTGCAGAGTAAATTCAATCATATTATGATCACTGTCACCTTAAGCTCCTCTCATCTAGTCTTCCTGCACAAGCTGCTCCAAAAAGCCATCTCATCGACATTCCACAAATTCACATTCCTGCCAACCGCTATCAATGTGAATTCCCAGTCCATCAGTATAGTAAAATCCCACATTATCACCGTAACTTTGCCTTTCTTGCAGATCTTTCTAGCTCCTGGTGTATCTTACACTCCAGTTCCCTGTATATAACTCCAAATGCATTTTTTCAGCTTTTTGTATCCACAATTCTACAGACACAGATTCTACACCATCTGATTTTATTTAATTTCTTATTAATGATTCATGTTTAAATTCCATTCTTAATACTGTGACAACTCTATCTCTCTTCCCACCTGCCTATCTTTTCAACAGGATGAATATCCTTGAATATTCTGCTCCCAGTCCTGATCCTCTTGCACCGATGTCACTGTAATGCCCACTATGTCGTACCTGCCAATTTATGGATGAGTCACAAGCTCATTTACCTTATTCCTTATACTGCATGTATTCCGATATAATAGTTCCATCCTGTATTACCCGTCGCTTTTCTCATTGTCATTTGTTTGTCCAGCTGTTGGTACCTACACGGACCCTGACTACTGGATCGTTCCCCTCCCGCTCCAAGTTCTGAAACCCAGATGATATATCCCAAACCCGAGCACCATGTAGGCAACACAACCTTCAGAACTCTTAATCCCGATCACGGAGAACAGTATCTATGCTTTTAATTATACTATCCCCAATTATCCATCATTGGGCAGCCTGGTGACACAGCAATGCTGCCTCACTGTGCTAGGGACTTGGGTTCATTTCCAATCTCTGGACCCTGTTTGTGTGGACTTTGTACATTTTTCCCGTGCCTGCATTGAGAGAATTAATTCTTTTCTCTCTCCACAGTACGTCTCTGTGTTTGCTTCAGATTTCTACCATCTACAGTATTTTTGCTTTTGTTCGATTGAGAAATGCAGCAAATGTGACAGGTTTTTGAAAAAGCAGCCGTGGTTCGCTGATTGCTCTGGGTGTTTAGGAATCTTGCCCTGCCACTTGTCTGAGTGCAGTGTCACTGGATGTCCATTCCATCTCTCTCAGTTCCCTCGGTCCATCAGCACTACATGCAGCATTTCTTTATGCCACCCCTGGGACTCCCCACACCCCATTGCCTGGCACTAGATACTCCCTTCGCAGCACTGTGCACACAACGACAGTGGGAACTTTCTGACCAGCTGGCATTGCTGGGTAAAGACCCTGCCATTGAAAGGAACAGAATAACTAGAATCCAATTGAATAGAAAAGCTAAGTAAACAGGCTGAATTACATCCATCTGATCTGACATTTTCTAATCTTCTGTTTATCCTCGTCCATCTGTAAATAGATGGTCCATATGTATACCTTGTCAAACAGGTTTGGTGGTGGGGATAGGTATCAGATCCGGTGGTCATTGGACTGATTCAGTGGTCTCACTTTCCTGACATCACACTTACGTTTTTATTATCAAGTCTACCAGTTTAAAGAAAAGACCTTGCTGGAGTTGTGCTGAAAGGATATTTGAATTTTGGAGACATTAGAATATGTCACGTGCGAGTGAGGTTAGGAATCTTAAGGTCGTACAGTTAAATACACGGCCAAAGTGCTGGTCGGAGAGGCAGCACTTTCGATATGTGGATCATTGGGATTCCAGGGTCGGTAGGATATACACAAAAAGGACGGTATGAACCTGAACTGGCAGCAATTTACGATATGTGCATTATTGGGTTTCACGTGTCAGTAGGATGCTCACAAACCTCTTTATTTGTGTTCAGAAAGACCCCGTCCAGTGGGAAGGTTACATCTGATCCACATTCAGATCAAACAAGTAGGTGGTCCCGATGCCATCCTCAGACAAATACTGCCTTGGTATCAACGCCATTGGCTCTTTCCTGAGCCCCTGTGTTCACCTCTTGCTCATATCAATAGGTGTTAGTGTATGTGTAGGGAGGGCTTTCCTCTCACCGAAGGTAATCACTGTCAGGACTTATCTGGGCGAGAGAGCTAGGGGAGCTATATCACTGAAAGCATTTGAGGAGGAGATAGATGGATTTTTGACCTGTCAGAGAGTTAAGGTGTGAAGAATTGGGCATTACAGAGGAGTTCCTGTCAACAGTAGATCAGCCATGATATTATGCAGTGGCTTGATCATCCAAATTACCTGATCCTGTTCCTTTTGTCCTCATATTCAGTAATTACAAAGTTAATGGCTGTAATTTTCATGAATGTTCTTTTATTGAATGTTGCAATCAGTGAGAGTGAAGTATTTTGTGCGTCATCTCTGGTTGAGGTGTGGGGAATCTATTCACAGTGAATCTGGATCGATAATATCTCCAACAAATGAACCAAAGTTGCAGAGAGGAAACACTCTAGAAAGGTGATCAGAGGCATCTTTCAAACCAAGTAACATTTTCCAACGGACACCAAACTATGTCTAACAGTCTTGAGGGACTGATGAGATCCTGTATTACTGTTGATCAGGTATTTGGAGCAAGTGGTCTCCATCTGCTCCTTGTAGGAGTTGTGAGTGGTTGAACAGATCCTGGCAACACAGGACTGAGCAGCAGGAGTGGGCTATTAGATACTTTGTCACCGCTTCATGTGCTTTTGGTCACAGCAGCAGGTTTCTGTCTGTACACCATTTTACTACATACCAAAAACAAATTTGAATAAATGCAAACATCCAGGCACCACAGTCCTCTGGGGAAGGGAATTTACGCTTGAACAGCTCTTTGAGAATTTCTCGTTTGTGTTCCAACAAATGTTGGAGGATTACGATGTCCTTTTCCAGTCCCACTCCTCCAGTTACACCTATCTTATTGCTGCCAGTTGAATGCTGTGGCCAATGATTTAGGTCTCAGACCAGGCCATTTTCTAGAAAAATGTGAGACACAGAAATTTGAACTCAAAACAAATGGTAAAATGATAGAGTGGTTCAAATATCATTCTGCCTTTGAAGTTATTCTGCTCACACAAGCAACTGGTAGTGGGATTCCTTTCTGGAACAGTGGAATTTGGCTAAATTCCCTTCATTTCAGGCAGTGGAGAGATTCCAATGAATCCTCACCAGGAATCCTTCACAAGTGGTAAAGATGACGCAAGGATTTTCTGGACTCACACTTTGCTATCGGGCGGAACAAAGTAAGAGAGAGGAATCAATCGGCTGCTGCTTCTCAGACAGGGAACATTTTTCTCCCTCTCTGTGTTGGAACATGCAATTTTGTCAACTGAGCACCAAACTGGACCATGTGCGATCTCCTGGAACATTCTCTGGAAAATCTGATTGTGGATTATATGCAGGTGCGTCATTGCTCTTGTTGTACACAATTCCTTCCAATCGCAAAAAAGTCCCCACTTTTTAATTTGAAGATATACTTACATGTGTCTGTGTAATTTGTAAATATTGGTAGGTGTCTTCATAGTATGTGTGTTAATATCAATGCATCTTTTTCTTAAAGTTTATTCTCTAGCTTTACTCTCGCTGACAGGAGATAATATGCATCCAGCTGATACACTTTTCAGAAAGTCATGGATGGTTCAATACTATTTCTCAGCTGAGATCAAAACGGATAATCCCCCATAACAAAAGGCCGGCATTCCAGGAATGAATAAAGGGAAACCTCTTTGAAAATCTTCGAAAATAATTACATCTTTTTATTTTAGTTTAGGGGATCAATCCTGTACACAGTGCATCAGATGTGGTCTCAGCAATGCCCTGTACAGATGCAGTAAAACATTCTTGCAATTAAACCTGATACATTTTGCCAAAAACAGCATCATTCCACTTACCTTCCAAATCACTTGCTGCATCTGACTTCATATGATTCATGTCGCAAGAACATGGAAACCTCCTGTATCACAGAGTTCGGCAATCTCTCTCCATTTGAATTGTTTACCATTGTTTCATCTTTCATGCCAAAATAGACAACTTACCTTATGTTATTTCTGCAGAAGGTTTGCTCACTAACCTTCCCTGCTGGTATCACATTGCAGACTCACTATCTCCATTTGACAACACATTGAATGACCATCTTAGTGTACGAGCTAATTGAGCTCCAAGCCATTCCCTCTCCTTCCTCCAGGTCTTTGATACAGATTGTTGATCATTGATGATCCCACAGTTATCCCTGAGGAACTCCATCAGTTACAGTTTTGCAACCTGAAAATAAACATTTATCTCTATTCTCTATTTCCTGTTAGCGACAGCTTCACTGTTCCTGTGTAGCAGCTCAGGTGGGTTGAATGGCCTCCTCCTGGACTGTTTAGTGTACTTCATTCTATATTCCTGTGTAATTCCTTAGAGGGGCAGAATGGTCTTCTCCTGTGTCATTGTAACGATCCTGTCTGACTGAATAGAGTTTTCCCCAACCCTGTAACAGCATCGAGGAGTGGACTGAGGGAACAACACATGGGATAGGGGAAGAAGTTGCCCATTCGGCTTCTCCATTCAGAATGTTCATGGCTAATCAGAGTGTGTCTGACCATCCATTTCCTGTCTGTTCCCAATAAACACTGACCCTTCTATCCAGTAAAGATCAGTCGAGCTCAGCCTTGAATATCTTCAATAACCGAGTCTTCACTGCTCCTGAGGATGAGAACACCACAGGTAGCACAACACTAAAGTGAAAGGGACGTCCTTATTTCATTGTCGGATTGTTATTTTAAAACGGTGTTAACTGAACATCAAATCACCACCTCTTTTCAGACATATGGACAGAATAATTGAGAATTTGGAACATAATCCATTCTGGACTCCAAACCTACCCCACATTCCCACTGCCCCTTCCCAATCAAATATGTATCGCACCCAGCCTCTGCTGCTGTCTCAGGAAGAGAATGCCTGACAGCATAATACCGCAGGAGCATTAAGGAAATGAGCAGATTGAGGCCATTCAGCTTATTGAGTCGGAACTTCCGTTCAATAATTTCTTATTTGTACATGACCTCATTCTTCTGTCTTCTATCTAGAATCCTTGATCTCCTTACAAATCAAAAACATATTGAATTGTGTCTTAATGACAATAGTGTCTGTGCCTCTGTGTATCTGTATGTGAGTAAGTGTTTGTGCGTGTGTGTGTGTGTGTGTGTGTGTGTGCCTCTGTTTGTGTCTGTATGTGTGTGTGTGTACCTGTGTTTGTGTGTGTCTGTGTCCATATGCTTGTTATCTGTGTGTTTACGGTCTACATCAGTCCGTCTGTGTTTCAGCCTGTGTTTCGATCTGTATTTCTGTCGATTTGTATGTGACTGCACATATATTTGTGTGTTTATACGTGTATGTATACCTATCTCCTCTAAGTATTGTGTGTGTGTTCATCTATATATTTCTGTGTCTGCATCTCTGTGCAGGGAGGTATCTGTGTTTTTTTTTTGGAAGTGTAAGGACTGTTGTTGGAACTGTCAGTGGGTTTACTTTGAGAATCGTCTTTCACTGAACATTGCTCCTTAACTGGTCAGTAGGACGTGGAAGTTTCAGACTCTCCACACGAGGCGTCTTGGTCCTCTCCAGCTCTTCAAGAGTTCTCCGCACATGGAGGGTGGAGGGGAGTGAGGTAACGCATATCGGGCAATCCACTAAACGGCTTGGCCCTTTCTATCCTATTCAGGCTGTTTCTCCTCGAATGGGAGAAAGGGTTGGAGGGAGAGTGGGACTGGGTAACCCGACTGTTTGTGTTGGTGTAGGTGGGGGGAGTTGTGAGGTTGCTGGAATGGGTCAGTCGACAGTTTTGAATCCATATAGTATTATTAGTTGCTGAATTCAATAGTGAGAGTGGTAGTGCCTGAGCCTTATTTAGAGACAGAGCATGAACCTTGTTCGGGTTAGGTGCCATAACAGATATACAGTGAATGTGAGGGAGCAGAGAGTATATGGTAACTCGTATCCTAACAGAGTGAGGAGGATATTGTTGTTTGTCCAGTATTGTGGGCCATTTCTTCAGATCATCTTAGCGTCGAGGTAAGCATCCCTGAATGTCTTGTCCAAGTTGGTCACTAATAACGACACAGACCTGTCCCTCAGCTTCCACAGAATCAGTTTCGGTAGAGTTTACAGATAGCAAGGAGAAGCAAATATTGGTGTGTCATATATCAAAACCAAAACGGTAGCAGAAAATCTGAGCATCATATGCTCTTGAAATTAGATAGGCAAGTATTGTGGATACCGCAGTCTTATTGAATGGCCTCAAGTTGTATCTAAGCTGTGTTAACTATGACACAGCTGTGAAAAATAAGTTCGGTAAGTGTATATGAGGTGGGTTGAAGAGTACGTTGTGAAGCAAACTAGAGAGCAGGTTATTTTGAATCTGATGTTGTATGGTCAGAATGGCGAATTATTAACCTTGGTCTGAAGCAGCTTTTAAGGGATAATGGCATATATAAGATGCATTTTCCAAGGTGTCTGTATACAATATAGAATGCTTGAATATTCTAGATAAACATCATGGAAGACTGGAGGCTAGAGTGTCAAGATATTTTCAGTGAATTTGGAAAGTACAATGTAACATTCAGTGGTAAGCAATGGTTGTTAGAGCCATAGAGTCTAACAGCACGGAGACAGGCCCACCAGACCAAACTGGTCCATTCCGACCAAAATGTCCATCCACGCTGACCCCATTTCCCTGCCATTGCCCTGTATCCTTCTAATCCTTTCCTATCCATGTGTTTGTTCAAATGCCTTTTAAATTTTGTTAATGTATCCGCCTCAACCACTTCTCATTCCATATGCGTAAAAGTTCCTGTGTTAAAAAGGCTCCCTTTAATTCTGTCCCCTCTAATCTTAAACTGATGCCCTCTAGTCTGTGATTACCCAACCCTGGGGAAAATGACTGGGTGCATTCACTCTATCCATGCCTGACATGATCTTATAAACCTCAATATGATCCTCCCTCAGTGTCATGCACACAAAAGTAACAAATCATAGCTTGTCCAACCTCTTTCTATAACTCAGACCATTGAGACCTTGGCAACATCCTTGTAATTTTTTTCTGCACTCTTTCCGGTTTAATAACGTCCTTCTAATAGCAAAGTAAACAAAACTGATCATAACACTACCAATATGGCCTCACCAGCATCCTGTATAACTGCAACATAGCTCCCTAATTTCGATCCTCAGTGATATAAACCGATTAAGGCCAGTGTGCCAAAAGCTTTCTTCACTGTCTATCTCTGAATCAACTTCCAGAGAACCGTGCACCTGAATTCCAGGGTCCTTCTGTTCCAGTACACTCCTTAGGACCCAACCAATCACAATGAAATTCCAACCTTGATTTGACTTTCTAAAATGCAAGACCTTACACTGATCAATATTAAAATCCATTTACCATTTCTCAGCCCACTTCCCCAGCTGATCAAGATACTGCTGTAATTTCTGAAATTTCTGATAACCTTCCTCACTCTCCACAATGCCGCCTGTTTTATTGCCGTCTTCAAACTTACAAATCATGCCTGTAGATTCTCATGTAAATCATTGATATATGAATATGTAGTGGTCCTAGCATCAACCCCTAAGGCATTCCACTATTCACATGCCTCCAGTCTGACCAGCATGTTTCCATTATTAATCTCTGCTTCCTACCATCAAGTCAATATTGTACCTAATTTGACAGCTACCCCCTCAATTCCATGCGATCTAACCTTCCAGAGTGGCGTACCATTTGGAACCTTATTGAAGGCCTTACTAGAATCCATCTAGACGACGAATACCGCCCGGACCTCCTCAATGTTGCTGGTCACTTTATCAAAGAACTCCAACAAAATTGTCAGTCATGATCTCCCTTGCACAAACTCCCATGCTGAATTTGATGAAGGGCTTTTGCCCGAAACATCGATTTTCCTGCTGCTCGGATGTTGCCTGACCTGCTCTGTTTTTCCAGCACCATTCTAATCTTACTCCGCATCACACCCTGTCTTTCGAAGTGCATGGATATCCAATCTCCCCGAATCTTCGTAAAAAACCTACCCACTAGCTTTTAGGATTACTGGTCTTTAGTTCCCAGGTTTATCTTTGCAGCATTTCTTGGGAACGGGCTCAGCATTCCCTATGCTCCAATTGTTCAGGACCTCAATCCTTGGCCAGTGATGATAGAAAAGAGCCAAGCAGTGCTCCCGCAATTTCTTCTCTATCCTCCCATCCTCCTGCGGTGTTCCTGAATATAACTGGTCAGGACCAGGAGGATTTAGAAATACTGCAAAGTCTGAAACATACGTCTATTTATTTCAGGTACAAACACCAAAGAGTGAGGAAGTGACTCAATGATGGTTAACATAACAAATTAGAAAATATGTTAATCATAGGAAGTGACTTCAGAAGAATTCCAGCTGTTGTGGAAACCTGAGAATTCTCAGAAGTTAACGATCCCAAAAAGGAAGGCCATGAAACAGAAAAGGAAATCAAAAAGAGAAAATACATGCTAACAAGCAGGAACACAAAGACGACATTAATCTGCGATCTACATTTCAAAGGAAACAAAATAAAAACAAAGTCAAATGTGAAAATTTGTAATCGGGAGAGGAGAGGTCATTGTGGAGAACAGGGAAATGGTCAAGAAAACAGCCATCTGTCTTCATGGAGGAAGATCCAAAAAATCAGCCAGTAATACCAAGTGATCATATCGGATTCCTGGAGCTAAAGATATAAAGTCAATTCATATCAGTAACAAGGTAGTACTTGAACATGGAGCTGGATTGAGCATTGCTAAGTCTGACGAAACAGATGTACTTCCTATCAAAATGTCGGAAATAAATCACCAATAGTAGTATTAATTGCGCTGTTGATGACTGTGTTTTATTTTCCTGTACATTCTGTAGAGACTGGAAACTATTGTGGATAAACGTGAACCAAGCACGATCGATGAATGGAAGGGATCCAAACAGCTACAAAGGGTAAAATACATAGTGTGGAGAACTGCAGACCAGTTAACTTGACATCTGTAGGGAAACTGTTAGAATCTATTACACAGGGTGACGTTTTTGCTATTTCAGAAATTAAAAGCAACAATGAAGAGAATCAGCATGCATTTCTGATAGAGAAATCATACTTGATAAACTTCGGAATTGTTCAAAGTTGTTTCGTACAGTATAGATAATGGGGAAACAGTAGAAGTGGCATATATTGGATTTTCGGAAGGGTTCCTATAAGATCTCAGTGAGTTCGTAAATGCAATGAATGTGAAGGGTATTTGGAGGAATATATGTAAGTGAAAAGTTAAAGTTTGTTTCGCCTCCATTTAAGAGAGTCAGAACATTGATGTAAAGACATGTTGAATCAGTTTCACAGCGTGTTGGCGGGGCTGTACCTGGAATATTGTGTACAGTTTTGGTGACCGAATCTCAGAAAGAATATACTGACCACAGAGGAAGTGCAATGGAAATTCTCCAGATTAATCCCTCAGATGGTGAGATTGCCTGATGAGGAAACTCGGCCTGTGTTCTCTAGAGATTTAAGCAATGAGAGGTGGGTCACAGTGAATTTAGAAAATTCACAAAACATCTGACAAGTTGGAAATTAACAGAACGCTTCCCTCGCTGTCTATTCCACATTCAAGACAGACAATGGCAGGATCTGGGACAGGCCAGTTAAGACTGCAATAAGATGGAAATTCTTCACGTGGAGGGGACTGACTAACACAGGTGCATGGAAACCTACTGACTGGCAAGGTAAGTGAGAATCTCCAGATATTCTACAAGTGTGTCCAGCGGAACAGAATAATCAGGGAACAGGTAGGATTCATTAGTGACTTGCCAAGTCGCAACCAAATTAACTTTAATGGTAGGAGACAAACGGTGGTTGTAGAAGGCTATTTGTGTGATTGGAGGCGAGTGTCCAATGGTGTACCACGGGGATCAATGTTGTGCCTCTTAATATTTCTGATTCGGAAGTGTTGGTGTTGTACTGGGGTGGTCAAAGCTAGAAATTGCATGACACCAGGTTATACTCCAAAAGATTTTGCGGCAGCACTAGCTTTCGAAGTGCTTCATCAAAGCGCACAATCTGATGAAGAAGCAGCGCTTCGAAAGTTCGTGCCTCCAAATAAACCTGTTGGACTATAAGCTGGTGTTTCCTGACTTTAAACCTTATCATAAAGGATGCAGCTGTGAATATGGACGAGTGGGGGGGGGGGGGGGGGGCGGGGGTGACATGAATAAGTTTGTGTTTGATACAAAGATTGGCTGGGTGGTTGGCAGTGAGGAGGAAGGCTTTATGTTACAGGAAGATACAGATGGAATGGTCAGATGGTCACTTCAATGGCAGATGGAATGTAACTCTGATAAATATGAGGTGATGCATTTTGGAAGAAGGAACCAGGCAGGGGAGGACTAAATGAATGGCAGAACAAGAGGAAGCTCAGTGAGTGCTTCTCCACATATCCCTGACTGTGGCTGGACAGGGTAACACACAATTTCAGAAAGCATACGGGAGCGTAAACACAGCCTTCACACATCAAAACATAGATTATAAGAGCTATGCAGAACTTTCGTTAGCCAAGATGGAATACTGTGTGTAGTTCTGGGAGCTACATTACAGGAAGGATGTGAGTGCACTGGAGAAGGTGTAGAGGCGATTCACCAGGATGTTCCCTTGGATGGAGCATGTCAGCTTTGGAGAGAGGCAGGATAAGCTCGGGTCGTTTAGTTTGGAGCAGAGAAGACTAAGGGGGATTTGAATCAGGAGGATAAGATTGCGAGGGACATGGACCGGGTGGACAGACAGCAGTTGGTCCTTTTAGTCAAAGGGATACACTTTTGAAGTGAAGGGTTTGAGGCTTAGTGAGAATTTGAGGACTGTTTTTCACCCAAAGTATGTTGGGGTCTGGGATGCACTTCGTGGAGAGGGGAATTGTTACGTTAACCTCAAAACCATTAAAAAATTCATGGTTGTGCACTTGAAATGCCATAAGAGTCACAGCGACGAGTTTTGTGTTGGAAAGTGGGGCTAATGTAGACCGTGCCGTATTTCTGACAGTGCAGAGTCTGTGCTTCTGCGATTGTATGGCTGTGAAAGGTCAATCATTCAGTAGCTTAAGATAGGAATTGATGGATTTCTGAAGAATATCTTATCAAAGTGTATATGAGTGAACTTGTAATATCTTCTCAAAATACGTCAATGACAAAATTAAGAGAAAAAGGTGCAGCTTCCTTACATTCTGTACCAGATAATTGAGGACAGGGAAATAGCGGATTAATGGGGCAAATACTTCAGTTATGCCTTCACAAAAAAAAGCAAAAATAAAATTTCCTCGCAATTCTAGGGAACTTTAGTCTGCTGAGAAAAAAGCAATAGAATGAAATTAGCAACTAAAACGTTTTAGAGAAAATATTGGACTGAAATTAATGGGCATAGACAAAGTCAACAGAGGTTTATGGAATAAGAATCAGATTTGAGAAAGTGGCTGTTAGCAAAATTATGGTGAAGGTATCAAAACAATACAATTGGAATCTCAGAAAGATTTATGATAAAGCCCCAAGCCTTTTGTGCAAATTCGAATCCTGTGGGACTGGGGCTAATATATGGTCATGGTTTTAGAATGGGAGAGCTGGCAGGAAACAGTGAGTTGGAATAAAACCATGTTTTTGAATGGAAGGCTTGGAGGATATAACAAGGATCGGGATTTGGCATCCAGCTATTCTCAATACACATTATATCTTTGGTTGAGGGGCTCAATTGCAATGGTCCCAAGTCTGCTGACAACACTAAACGACGTCAGCTTGTGAGTGGATGAGGAGGATGTTAAAAAAAAGGCTCCAAGGTGATTGAGACAAGTGGAGTGACTGGCCAAATATCTGGCAGATGGATAGAAATGGCAGAGATGAGAGGTTGTGTACTTTGATGGGATCAATTGAATGGCAGCTTATCAGTGGAAAAGGGATTGGTTGAAAAATGTTGATCTATAAATGAACTTAAGCTGCATTTTTGTTTATTTCTGCACAGTCTTCCGAGTCCATGTAGGGCAGTGAGTTCTGAACAGGGAAGTCAATGCTGGGAATGGCATTGGCACGCTATATACATTGTGCATAGACACACTAAGTGGGGACCTGTAACATTGAAAGGAATCTGCATCTCCCTGGACGTTAGTCACTGAAAGCAATATTGCATAAGCAGAAAGCAGGTAGGAAGATAAATGTTTTATTCACTTTCATTTCAGGGGTATTTAGAATACAGGAGTAAGGGTCGTTCACTGCAACTGTCCAGGGTCTTGGTGTAACCCCATCTCGAACATTGTGCAGTGTTGTGTGCAGTTTTGGTGTCCTTACCTAATAAAGGGCAAACCTGACATTAAGGGAGTGCAGTGAAGGATGACCAGACTGATCACTGGGATGACAGCTTAGTTGTTGGAGCAGAGTTTGGGGTGACTGGGCCTGTATTCCATGGGCTTTAGGAAAATGTGTGGAGATCTCAGTGAGATATATAAAACTCTGTCAGTGTGTGACAGATTTGAAGCAGGGATGATAGTTCACTTGATAAAAAAACAGTTCACGAACCGCATTGCAGTCAAATCGTACTTAATAAAGAAGTGTTATCAGAGAACTCCCTATATATTGATGGGCCGAAGGCACTATATTTCATAATGTTTAAACATATTTTGGGTATGAACATTGTGTGGGGGAAACTGCATTAAGGAGATGTTCGGACATGAAATAGCATGGGGGAAGCTCAATGTGCTGAATGACCTCCTCTTCTCCCGATGTTTCTGTGCAGCCTGTGGGAAAGCTCTCAGATGTTAGGAAGGATGTCTATGCAGGGTCAACAGGAGTGTGTTTCCCATTCCCTTTTCTGGTAACGAGGTTGATGCCAGATGTTCTGTCCGGTTTTATCCTTTAAGACCTCAGAGTAGTTTGATACATTGGAGTGTCTCACCTGGCCGATTCAGAGACACTCTGTGCGTCTGGAGTCACTTTTCGGCCTGACCAAGAAAGCACGGGAGATCACTTCCTGAAAGTACATTGGTGTAGGAGATCGATGTTTACAATCAACATTGGACACAAGATCACTATCACTGACACCAGATTTTAGGTCTCGATATTTTATTAATTATTTTCAAATTCCTCCAGCTGCCAGAGTATTGGCCTAGTCTGGATTCGTAATCCAATGCTATTTCTACTACAGTACCATCTCCACATGGGAATTCATCGGAAACCACATTGACGTGATTATTTCGGTGCTGTTTGACAGCTCTATCAAAAAGTATTCCCACCAATTTGACTGTCGTGATGGGACTGAGGGGGTGGTAATTGGTCAGATTGTAATTATTCTCCTACTCAGGGACTGGACATAGTTGAGTAATGTTCCACTTTTATCTTAGCCTGCTGGACACACTTTCCTCATTCCTGAAGAAGGGCTCAGGCCCGAAATGTCGATTCTCCTGCTCCTTGGATGCTGTCTGACCTGTTGCGCTTTTCCAGCAACACATTTTCAGCTCTAATTTTCCTCATTGCCAGGGAGATGTCAGAGTTGGAGCTAGAATGAAACAGCTTCCCCATGGGCACGGCTTGTTGTGCAGCACAAGTCTTCATTCCTATTGCAGGAATGGGGTCAGCGCCCATTGCCTTTGTCGTATCTACTGCGTTCAGCTGTTTCCTCATGACAGTACAGCAAATCGAATTGCTTGAAGACTGGCATCTGTGATTCTGTGGGAAACCTGATGAGTTTGAGGTGGATCATCCACTCATCATATCTGGCTGGGGATAGTGCAGACACCACATCCTTGAATTTTCACTGACATACAGAGCTGTTCCGATATTTAGGATGAGGATATTTGTGGAGTCCTCTGCTCCAGAAAATTGTTTAATAGTCCATCGAAATTTAAGTTTGGAATTGGCAGGACAACAGAGCTTAAATCTAATCTGTTAGTCTTGGGATCATTTCCCCTCTCCACCAGACATGAGTTCTGCTGGTCGGAATGTAACCAGTTAATTGCAGTAGCTTTAATGCGTTGTCAACAGGTTTAGATCCACGTGATTCCGACCCTGACATGTTCACCCACATTCATCACTGAACCATGGATTGGCTTGATGGTAATGGTAGACTGATGAATTATCGTCGGGAAAATGTTACAGATTGTCGTTGAATACAATTCTGTTTCTGCTGCTGCTGTGATCTACAGCACCAAATGATAACCCAGTGTGAGTTACAATATTAACAATTCAATTCTACTGACTGTCCCCCAGTTCACACCGAGACCCATTCACCCATCAGCCCTGGATTCTGTACCTAACCTGGTTTCTGATGCAGTAACACTTGCATTTTCATAATCTTATTCTGCTGAGGGCCTCACCCTGATGTCACGCCTCTAATTTGTTACTTTAACTCAATCCATTTAAAGTAATGATCTAAATCGTTTCTTTTCCACAATGTCAACTTCTGTATTTGAAGTGAATGTGTTTGCCTCTGTTATTCTCCCTGACCATGATTAAAAGCTCTGTGTGTCAGTGATGCCAGACTTATGTAGATTCAGAATCAAGGAACTTTTGCACCATGCGTTATTGTTCAGTTCCCAGTGTACGGCGCTCCATGTTGGACAGAATGTTTGAGCATCTTTGACATCCTTCTTTGGAAATTGTCCAAAAACAGAAATTGCTGAAGATGTTGCAGCATCTTCTGCAATGAATGCAGTGTTTAACTTTTAGGTCCAGTGACCCTCTACAAAGCTCCCAGTTTCTAAAGCAAGTTTGGTATTTTTATTACCAGTATCCATAGTTAGTTGTTTGTGAAAATTTGTTCTGTGCCTATTCATTTCTGCAGAAACTCCAAAGATCTGTCAGCATCTGCAGAGACAGAGAAACAGCGTTTGCATTTCAAGCCCAGTGTGACACTTCTTCACAACTGAAAAGCATTGGAAACTTGGCTTTTAAATACCTTGCCCGAGGTGGGAGATAGGTCACAGGGGAAAGAGGGCGTGGCAAAGATATTCCGGCTTTCAGCAGTGGTGAAGGAGAAAATTATATAAAATGGGTTTAAATTAAGATGTGACTGGGGGAAAGGGGTTCTCTCTATCGAGTGCAAGATGAAGAAGATACAATCATACAAGGTCATAGGGAGGCCAGGAGGGAGAATGTTGACTATGTGGCATATAAAGTTCTGGCCATAAATACGTTTTCACTGTCGAGATCATCACCTCCTTTAGACAAAGGATATCAGGTGCTTGACTTCTTATTGACACTAGTAAGCGTTTCATGCTGCCTTAGTTTTATAATAGGGAGAAAAAACACAAATCACAGTATGCAGTTTGGGCTGAGTATTATTTACCTGTCATGTTTACTCTAGTTTCAAATTTGCAGTATTTATCTTTAAATGCTTGTTCTTGAAGTTAGTATTGGATGGAGTTTGAGGGATGGTTGAGGGATGACATTATAGAAGTTTCTAAAATCATGAGAGGTATGGATAGCGTGAATAGCCAAGATATTGCCCACGGGATGGGGGTGTTCAGCCATAGTAGGCATTGGTTTAAGGTGAAAGGTGGAAGAATTAAAAGAGACAAAGGGGCAACGTTTTTACACAGAGGGTAGTGTGGGTATGAAATGAACTGCCAGAGTACGAGTGCTGGATGCCAGTACAGCTACAACATTTGAAACTCATTTGGATAAAACATATGAATGGAAAACATTGAGAGGCATATGGGCCAAATGAAAGCATATGGGACGAGCTTAATTTGGAAAACCTGGCTAACATGGACATTTAGAAAAGCTTCACGCAGAGTCAGTGGGGGTCTGTAAAAGGGAAATTATATTTTTCCCTGTAAAATCATGCAAGTATTTCTGGAGATGCCTGAGAATGTAACAAGCGGACTTGATGCAGGGGATCTGTTAGAACACCAGGCTTTCCAGGGTTTTGCCACAAGGTATTACAAAATAAAAGTTCTTACACAAGTCAGAAGCTCGTAGGATGATGGAGAACGTATTAACATGGGATGATGATTGCTTAACACATAGAAATCGGAGAGTCAGGATTAATGGATATTCATGATAAAGGTGTATCTGCTGAAGGACCACGGCTATCAGTCCGATGACATCAGTTATTTACACTCTATATTGATAGCCTGAAGGAGAGGGCTGAGTGCAATTTACATCCGAGTTTGAGGATGACACTGAGAATCAAAATACAGACTGTTATTTAATGGAGACGACTTCCAGAAATAGAACAGTACAAAGGGATTGGAGTGTTCCTGTGTACAAAACATAAAGTCAGCATGTTGATGCAGCAAGTAACTAGGTTGGTTCAATAGCCGGCATCCAGGGATGAAAGGGTGGTGTTATTGCGAATCTTTAAAACGGTGAGGTGATTATTCATTCGGGTTTAAATGAATGAGGAGTGATACAGATGAAAAATACAAGTAACATAAGGGACTTGAGAAGGTAGATGTTGAGACGTTGTTACCATTCCTGAGTGGAGTCTCAAACACGAGGACATAGATACCGAATATGGAACATCGATTTCTCTCTGAGATTCAAAGTGATATCTTCTCTCAGAAGGTAGTGAATGTCTGGAATTCCCTGACTCAGAGAGGTGTGGAGGGATACAAGGAGTAGGCAAGAAAGTGGAGTTAGACCTGGAGTAGATCAGCCATGTTCATATTAAATGACAGGGCAAGCTTGAGGGGCCGAATAGTCTACTCTTGTTCCTATTTATTAATTTCACATGTTATGCTTTTGCAAAGTAACTGGTTATTTTCCCGGAAGTTGTGTTGTGTAATGCTGCATTCGGGTGAGCAGAGGATTTGTTTGAGTTAACGCTGGGTGGGGTATGGGGGCTGTATTCACAGTAAATCTGGGTCTGTAACACGACCCACATCTGGAGCAGACGTTGCAGAGAGGGGAAGCCTAGAAACAGGGATTGGGGGTAAGTGTCACTTCCTGACCCAGCCTGGATTTTCCAAGTGCATTTCCAAAACTGCACCTAACCAACAGAGTGGCCTTGATCTGCCGCTGTGTGCCTGGTCCGAAGGGCAGAATGGAACATCACAACATAGGGCTGAGGGACATGAGTGGACTATTCGGCCCTTTGACACTACTCCACCAGTAAATAAGGTCGTGGCTCATCTCATTATGGTCCCAGATGCACTTTTCTCTCCATGCACCATTATCCCTGATTGACCTGCCTATGGAAAATCAGACGAAGCTAGCCTCGATATAATATAAAGATTCAGCCATCCCAAACTTCTTGGAAAGAGAATTCCCACTGAATGAATTCCCACTTTGTGATTTTTTTTCTCACTCCAGTTGTGACTGAGGATGGAGGGTGTCGCTCTTTCCTTTTCTAGTCCCACTCCTCACTGCTCACAACAAATTTTAAATGTAATCAGGTTGGATGATATGGCCGATGATAATGGTCTCAGACTGGGTTAGGTTCAGTGATAAGAACAAGTCAGGTAGATTTCTTTAGTCAGTCACAAGTTACTAACAGAACTAACAGAGAGATATGTTGGATCTGTGTGTAGCACTGCTGCCTCACATCACCAAGGAGCTGGGTTCAATCCCAACCTCGGGCGACCCTGTATGCGGAGTTTGAACATTCTCCTTATGCCTGTGTGGGTTTCCTCCCAGTGCTCCAGTTTCTTGTCACAGTCCAAAGATGTGCAGTTTAAAGTGGATTGCCCATAGTGCCCAGGGAATTGTAGGTTAGATGGGTTAGTTATGGGAAATGCAGGATTACATGGATAAGATTGGGGGCACGTCCAGGTGGGATGCTGTTTGGTGGGTCAGTGTAGACTTAATGGTCGGAATTTCCTGCCTCCACACTGTAGAGGTTCTATCACAATGACAATAAATTTGCACTTTACAAACACCCAGTGGATACATACTAATCCACACTTATCAAGGTCTTGTATGTTTCAATCTCATTCCAAGAGTAACCTGTTAAAGCCTTTATAATATAAGCCCTTCACCCCAGGAATACGTGAAATGAAATATCTCTGAACTGCTTCCAATGTAATTATATCCTTTCTCAGATAAGGAGACACAAAAAACTAATCTCACACTCAGATCATAATGTTTATAATTGTTTTCTCAAAGTGCTGTTCTTTCTTGGAAACCTCTTCCCCACAGACCATTGCAGGCAGAGATACTGAATATTTTTGAGGCACAGACGGAAGGTTCATAAATAACAACAGAGTCAAGGATTATCGAGGAATGGGCAGCAATGTGCTGTGTGGGGGGAGATGTAGGCAGTGGTATCAAATAACACGGCTTCAGAACCTCCAGGAATAAATGCAAAATGAAATGATAATATCGATAAAAAGTTAAGGGGGAATACAAAATGGCGGAGATCCAGAAGGTCTGCTTTGCTGGGCTCTGCATCAACACACGGGCAAAGTGGTTCTCTAATCCACCCATCCAAGCCGTTTACTTAAAATTCAGCACTAAAAGAGCGATAGAATCTTTAGTGATCCAGATTTGTCAAAGGGCAATGACAAAACACGGGAAAGGATCGAGTAAGTTCCAACACATGGTGCACCCGTCAGAAGCATAGAGCATACCTGAGGCTGTAGCTGCAACCCACTCTGCTCTTCAATAGACCCAGTTACTCACCAGGTCTTCGTCTCTGAGTTCATCAAGTTACGTTACATGATTGAAGCCATGATTGAAGAACAGTTCAGCCGTGGCTAGAGCCGCTCTCAGCCGTGCTCCAAAAACTTGAGCAACAACTTGACAGACTTGGAAACAGGACAGACGATGCCAAGAGCCGAACTGCAGTGGCAGAGACCGTGATTGATTCCTCTCGGGAGAGGATCCTCGCTCTTGAAAAACAGGTCTGCACCTTAACTGAACAAGATGACGACCTCCAGAACAGGGGCAGGATGAAGAATAATCACATCGTCTGTTTGCTGGAGCGGACAGAAAGTGGTCAGCCGGTGAGTTTTTTCAAGAACTTTCAAGAACTGGCTGCAGCGATCCCTTCACTTCGAAACTGAGGAGGGACGGGTGAAGACTGAGACAGTTCATCAGATTACGGCGCGGTAGTCAGACTCAGACTAACGCCTTCATCCTGTCCTTGCGCAATTACTTAGTTATGGGGATGAACAAAAGGGATGGAAGCTTTCAGAACCCAGGGGAAAGATCCGATGGGTTTAATTCACTAGAGCTCCAGGATTATGTTCTTTCAGGACTCTTCAGCGGCGGTGATTCAGGAAAGAAAATCTTTTGATGAGATTAAGAGAAGTGCAAGGGAATTCTGATTCAGTACTCCTTACGGTACCCAGCGGTGCTCTGTATTGCTTTCAATGGATCCACAAACTCATCTGACTCTCCAGAGAAAGCGAAAACTTTATGGACATTTTAAAGTAAGCTGGATATTTAGATATTGCTGAAAATGTGTTGCTGGTTAAAGCACAGCAGGTCAGGCAGCATCCAAGGAACAGGAAATTTGATGTTTCGGGCCAGAACCCTTCATCAGGAATTTCCTGATGAAGGGCTCTGGCCCGAAACGGCGAATTTCCTGTTCCTTGGATGCTGCCTGACCTGCTGTGCTTTAACCAGCAACACATTTTCAGCTCTCATCTCCAACATCTGCAGACCTCACTTTTTACTCTTGGATATTTAGATAATCATGTTTCTCCTAAAGAAATTTTTTTGGATTTTTCTAGTATTAACCAGTATTAAATTATAGCTGGGACTGGGTGGAGTACTCATTTTTAACTTCTTCGTTAGTATTACTACTCTTTTTCTCCTTCTTTACTTGTGTCTGGGGTGCAGCTCAAGCTGGAAGGAGTTACAAAGGTAGTTGTGATGGCTGAGTGCTAATAGAAGGGCAGTTCAAGCCTGGTTTTTGTTGTTAATTGCCCAGGATTCCATACTGGTAGCGGGCACAAGATAAAGTTTTAAGGTATGTAAGCGTCCCCAGTTGGCGGGGGAGGTAAATTCTCCTTTCGAGTGTCATTGGAACTTTGGATTTTATTTTGTTCTTTGGTTTTTTTTATGTTTTTAGCTTTGGAAAGTTTTGAGAGCTTGTTAGATGTAGTAGTTTTAGTTTGTACAGTTTTTAGGCTCGATGAGTCTTCTTCATTAATGATCAGCGATGTGTAATTCGATGTGAAACTCTAGAGTTGAAATGTTGCTACAATGTGTAATGGATAATGATATGCTTAAATGATGTACCTGGAACATTAAGGGGAGCCATCTGCCAGTCAAGAGGAAAAATGTACTTTCTAGTCTTAAAACTAGAGGGTGGATGTTGTCCTATTTCAGGAGATGCACCTTGATGACAAGGAACATTTTGACGTTACAGCAGGGCGGGTTTGGTAGGGTTTATTGCTCGTCTTTTAATACTAGGCATAGGAGAGAAGCCATGCTAGTTAGAATGTATCTTCCATGAACTATGGGAAATAATACTGTATTTTGAACGATTCTTGCCCCACCCACTAAGTGCCCAGCGCACCCTCTTAAAATCCTGGTAGATGCATTTTCCAAAGTAAGTTATCTTGCATCGTGGCACATATTGTCGAAGGAGATTTCAACTGTCTTATGGCCAAAGGTCCCCCAATATCCTCGTTATAATGTAAGCGATTAGTGGGTCTGTGTGCAGAACTAGAGCTGGTGAATGTCTGGAGGCAGATCGACCTCACAAGTAGCAATTTTAATTTCTTCATTAACCCGCACAAATGCCACACAAGGGTTGATCTCTTCCCCATCCCTGAAACAATCTTAAACATCGTGGCATCCTGCTACAATTGGGAATATTAAGCCAACATACCTGCCCCAGAAGTGGGATAGAAGTCACATAAGATTATGTTGTATGCAGATGAGGGTTTTATGTTTTTGTCAATTCCCACAATTTCGGCAGCTCACGTGATGTAATGCATTAATTCGCTTGTAGCCTTTTCGTGCTATAAGATTAATTTTACAAAGTTTCTGACCATGCCTATGGGAGGTCTGAGGGAAATACCTGATATTGAAGGTAAATCCCGGTTTCCTTTTAAGTGGTTACGGGAGTGGGGAGTTTCTCTATTTCGGTATATTGATTACATCCGTTTTTGAAAATGTATTTAACGTGAACTATGTCCATTTGTTTGACAAAATTATACAAGAACTTCAAAGATGGGATGCACTTCCAACATCCTGGCTGGGTTGGATAGCTGTTCTTAAAATGAATGTCCTTCCTTATTTGCTATACCCCGTGTGAATGCTTCCTTTGATGTTTCCCAGGCAGATATTAAGAGACTTAATTGCTGGGTTAGCTCTTTTATTTGGCATCATAAGCGACTCTTTATCAAGCTAACCAAATTGCAACTACCCCACAGAGTGTGGGGAGTAGATGTCCCAGATTAAAAACTGTCAATTAAGCTTTAATTATCCTATATTAGTGTCTGGGACGCTGAGGACTCAGCGTCAATACGGTTAGATTTTGAACCCTCTCAGACAAAGTGAACCCTTATTAGTCTGTTGTTCTGAGACAAACTGACAGTAGTTATGGAGTATTGTCATAATCCAAAAAGTATCAATAAAGTTAAAGCATGAATGACAATGCATCAGTTCGAGGACAATACAGTCTTAACCATGTTTCTTACCCCTATGATGGTATACCAAGTTGTCAACTGGGGATAATGGATTCCGGATTTAAACTGTGGGCAGCCAGGGGTGTACCTTGCTTGAGTGATTTAGAACTGGTAGAATCCCTACAGTTTGGATACAAGCCCTTGGGCCCAGCAAGTCCACGTCGACCCTTTGAAGAGTAGCCCACCCAGAACCATTCCCCTACCATCCTATATTTACACTGACTAATGCCCCAACCTTTACATCCCAGAACACTATGGGTGCTTTATCAACAGCCAATTCATCTAACCTGCGTATCTTGGATCTTGGTGCTGTGAGGCCGCAGTACTATCTATTGAGCCACCACATTTCATTTGAGGAGAAAGAATGATATCATTTGATCAAATAACTCGTAAGTATGGACTACCTAGTAGAGTCCTCTTCTGTATTTTGTTCCAGATCAGAGAATTGCTGTAAAAAAAACACACACACTTTTAAAAGACTCTTACAGATCTGATAGAGGGAAGAGGGTGTCTATTGCTTAGAATACACTCTCTGTCAGTACCCTTTATCATTGGTTGGAAAGTGTCCCCTCAGACGAGACTGTACAGCTTTGTGTTGTCTGCGAGAGAGACTTGTGGGTTCACAACACTTCGGAGACAAGGGAGGATATTTATGAAAATGCTGGAAGGATTTTGATCTGTAATAGGACCCATTCCATGCAGTTGAAAATTATTCATAGGGTCTATCTGACTCCAGATTGTCTCTCAAAATGCATAGTGGGATTATCTTCATCATGTTCTAAATGCAGAATGACTAGAGGCACTCTTACTCATTGCTTGTGGTCCTGTTGCAGGCTTCATCTATGTTGGAGCACTGTGTCAGGTGTGATAGAATGGGTCTTGAGGACTGAATTGGAGATGGACCTGGTTTCTCCTTTCCTGGGCCTGCCCAGGGTACTCTACACAGATGTAGATGTGAAAGAAATCATATCCTTACTTTCCGTGCTAGGACAAATATGTGTTGTGTTGGATGTCTGATCCCCGACCCCCCACCCGCAACCATCCACCCAACCGTGCCTGTTGGTTCGTCGTAAGCTCTCCATGGAGAATATCCCTTTGGACTTTCTCACCAGTATGGTGCACCAAAAAACATAGCTATATATAAGACACAGCAGCCCTTTTTGGATTACTGCGATACAGGCTTATCTGCCACTCTAAGAAGGGCTTTTATACAGCCATGATGATATTGTTTAATGAATCTAATATCCAGAGACAAAAAACTATGAACATAAAAGTATGCATCAGCTAATGCTCTTGATGAACGAGAGCTATCTTTATGTTATGCTGAGCTGTATTATTTATTCATTATTTATTATTTAGTTTTGTTTTTTCTTCTGTCTGTGTAGTGTTTTAACTTGTTTTGTATGTACATGCAATTGGAATTTTTTTCAGTTATTTGAGTTGTGTTGTTATTGGTTTATTATAATATTAAAAATTTCTTTATCAATAAAAATATTTTTAATTTAAAATGCTAACATTGATAGAATAGTCTCCCAGAGGAAACTCATTAGAGAGACCACTCATGGTGGTTTATCCTCAGGGTCACCTCATCTCGGGTGATGGGGTGAGGGTGTGAGAGCGTCCCGTTCATGGTAACCTCTGTCAGTGTGAGGAACTGAACCTGCGCTGTTGGCCTCATTCTACATCACAAACCAGCCGTCCAGCCAACTGAGTGGGAGAATTATGTAGCTGTTACAGAGAGAAAAAATCACAGACAAAGGGTAAGAGAAACATTCATAACAAGGAAGGTTGTACAATTCAGATATCGGTCAAGATAAAGGCTGAGGGTAAAAACGTTCTCTGCTCGAAATTGTATTTTATAACAAGACGTGTTTAGAAGCTCTTTTTGGTTTAATATCATTAAGGTGAGTCAAGTGACATAACCAGAATTACTAAGTGTGATTGGATATCTATAAACATAAAATAAGTGTATATTTTTGTTCGGTCTGTGTACAGCATGCTGACCGTTGCATGCAAGTATAAAATGATGGAATATATTGTTAGGTATCCGTAACCATGGGAAATGCCCTCAAACAGGCGCTTCAAAAAACCCAGGATAAAAGTGCCTGAGTGCTGTCTGGCCATGGACAGGACCCAGGGGGTTGAATGGTTGAAAGTTCCTGTAACATGGAGCTGAGAAGACCATCAGTTCAGCGGGGACCTTAGTAAATGCTAGACCACGTTTAAAGGGCTGAATGGCCTCAGCATGGTTTGAATTGTTTGTGATTTGAAAAACGTACTTCTCTACTCCTTCCTCTTATGTGTTACACACTGGGACACTGCCATTTTCCTGATACTGGGAATCATTTGGAACATTATCTGGAACATTCCATAATCGGCATTCTCCAGAATATTCTATAACTGTGTGGGATGTTTTGCAAAGGCGAGAGATAGAGAGAGAGAGTAAGCGTTGCATGCAGTTGTGAGAGTGGGGGACCATGAGCCTTTTTCAGGGGTAGCTGTGATCACAGATATACAGTGATGTGAGGGAGCAGAGAGAATACGGTGACACTCATCCTGACAGAGCAGGGAAGGTTATTGTTGCTTGTCCTGTATTACTGGACATTTCTTCAGACCTCAAATACTGCACTGAGCTGGACGGTGAACTCAGACCATGCTTGGTGGGTCTAGTGCTGTGGCTCCTTCTGGGAAGAGAATGTTCTCCCTCTGTCCTCGCCCATCTAATACACCCGCCATGCTCCGTCAACAAACCATGTGTAATTGTCCCTTATCTGACAATCTGCCATTTCCCTGCCCTTGCTCTGTATCCACCTAATCATTTCCTATCTGTGTATTTGTCCAAATGCCTTTTCAATGTTTTTATTGTACCCACTTCAATCACTTCCCCTGGCAGCTCAGTCCATGTGGGTACCACACTCTGCGTAAAAAAGATGACCCTCAGGTTCCTGTTTATTTTTTTCCTCTCCAAATATGAACAGATGTCCTCTCGTCTTCGATTCCCCAACCTTGCAAAAAATTGAAGTATTCACCCCTGAGCACGTCTCTCATGATTTGATAAAATCTATGCTTCTATAAGAACCCTCTCAGTTCCCTACGCTGTAAAGAAATAAGTTCTAACCTGTCCAAATTCTCCCTATAACTCAACCCTTTAGGCCAAGAAACATCTTTGTAAATTCCTTCTACATTCTTTTTTGTTCAATAATATCCTTTCTAGAGCAAGGTGAACAAAACTGAACACAATACTCCAACTGCAGCCTTACCAACATTCTGTACAACTGCAACGTAACGTTCCAACTTCTATACTCAATGCCCTGAGGAAGGCCAGTGTGCCAACAGCCTTCTTCACTGTCCTGTGTATCTGTGACTCAAATTTCAGATAACCGTGCACCTGATCTCCAATGTCCTTTTGTTCCACTACACTCCTTAAGTCCCTCTCATTCATCATTAAACTCCTACCTGGATTTGACTTTCCAAAATGCAAGACGTCACACTTATCTATATTAAACTCCATTTGCTAATTCCGTCCCACTTTCCCAGCTGGTCAACGTACTGCTGCAATTTCTGATAACGTTCCTCGCTATAAACGATGTCTCTAATTTTAGTGTCATCTGCACACATACTAACCTTGCATTGTGCACTCTGGTCCAAATCATTGATATAGATAACAAACAGCAATGGGCCCAGGACCGACCCCTGAGGTATTCCAATTGTCACAGGCTTCCAGTCCGACAAGCATACCTTCACCATAGCCGTTTGCTTCATAACGTCAAGCTAAGTGTGTCGCTAATTTGCCAGTTCACCTTGGATTTCATGCGATCTAACCTTCTAGAGCGGCCTACTATGTGGATCCTTATCAAAGGTCTGACTGAAATCCAAATAGAAGATGTCTACCACCCTGCGCTCGTCAACGCCCCTGGTCACTTCCTCAAAAACCTCTTATAAAATTTGTAAGACAGGATCTGCCACGCACAAAACCATGCTGACTGCTCCAAGTCAAACTCTATTACCAAATGCATGCACATTTTATCTTTCAGAAGATTCTCAAGTGGTTTAGCGAAAACAGGTGTGAAGCTTACTGGTCTATCTTTCCTGGGCTTTTCTTTGCAGCCATTCTTGAATAAGTCACAACGTTTGCTACCGCCCAGACTTCCGGTATCTTGGCCCGTAAGCTTTATCTCTAGCCTCTTGCAGTCCTCTTGGATGTATCTGGTCAGGACCAAGAGATTTGTCTCTAATATGTCCAACAGAAACTCTACTGTGATATGGACAGTACCAAGATTTGACAACTAACCTCCTAAAGGTCACAGGTCTTCATGTCTTTCTTCATGGTAAACACAGAGGGGAAATTGAGGAATTCACCAATCTCTTGAGGTTTTACACATGCATGCCTATTTTGTATTTTAAAGCATCCTATTCTCTCCCTAGTTGTTCTTTATCTTTACTGTACTGAATTTGGATTCACTCTAAATTTCTCAGCCAAGGCTATCCCATACCCCCTTTCACCTTGCTGATTTCCTTCTTCAGTAAACTCCTCTATCCCCTGTATACCTCCAGGGATTCCCTTGATCCGAGCTGCCTGAACCTGAGCCACGCCTCCTTTTTTCTGGTCAGAGCCTCAATATCTCTTGACATCCAGGGTTCTCTCTTCCAGTCTCACATTGCCTTCACCCTCACAGGAAAATGGAAACCTTGAACTCGAGCTATCTCACTTTTAAAGCCCTCCCACTTGCTCAAAATCCTTTTACCTCGAAACAAACAACTCCAATCATCCCCTGCAATCCCCTGTCTAATTCCAACAACATACGCCTTGCCAAAATTTAAAAGTTGAATCTGTGGATTAATGTTGACCCTCCCATAACTATTTTAAAATTAATACAACTCTAACCACTTTTCCCAAAATGCTCCCCCACTTTATCTCCACCTATCCTGCCCTATTTCCCAACAGTAGGTCGAATTTGTTCCTTCCCGAGTAGGTTATTCTATATATTGATTGTGGAAACTTTCCTGAACACACTTAACAAATTACGTTCCATCTAAGTTCTTAACCATCTGGAAGTCCCATCTATGTTCGGAAAATTGAAATCACCTATTATAACAATCCTGTTTCTCCTGCAAGTCTCCCCAGTCTCCCTGTATATTTCTTCCTTAATTCCCATTGTTAATTTGGAGGCTTATATTGCAACCGCTATAACATTACCATCCCCCTCTAACGACTTCGTACCATTCACGAAACATCATTGGATATTATCTCAGTTATTTCAACTTTAAATACTGATGTGATACTCACCTTAAACTGTTTCCATTGACGTTTCTCCATCGCAGGCATAGTGGAGATATGGAGCTGTAAATGGATTGGAGCTGCACATTCTGTCACTTCCAACATTTGGCTGCAAGTTTCCCCACACTGGGCAGCGACCTAATACAGTGTTACCGAACAATGCTACATGCCTGGATTGAGATAAGAACGAACAAGTGCAGTCTGCACAGCACCCCACGCTGGACATTTAGCCCATGATAATAGATCAAGCATTGGTGTGGGCTGCACAGAGTTCCATTCTGGGTATTGCTGGGTTGCATTCAGCAGTACGCTAGTCGGATCTACTCAATGCTCCATCCTGAAAGTATAATGGATGGAGTGGTTATGTGAGTTGGATTGCGAATGTGAGAGAGCTAAACATCTGGCAATACCTTTATTTTTTGTTTTCAATCTTGTGTTTGGACCCTGTGTCCCAGCCTCGAGCAGTTGAATGACTGCCTCCTCTTTCTGTGTCCCCGTCCTGTTCCTGTGACCCAGTCTCGCGGAGTTGAATGACTGTCTCCTGTTCCTGTGTCCCATTCACGAGCAGTTGAATGACTGCCTCCTGTTCCTGTGTCCCAGTCTCGAGCATGTTGAGTCACTGCCTCCTGTTCCTGTGTCCCTAATCGATGTTGTGTGAAAGTAGATGTCCTCCTCCTGCTCCACAGTAACAGGCTCCAATAGGTCTGTGCTCAACTGCTGCTTCTGTGGAATGGAGTTGAGGGACTGAAGCCTCTTCACATTCTTTACCGTTTTTCTTGAGTAAAAGCCCTTATCCTGTTTCTGTAAAACACCATCAAAATCTGAATGATTTATTTTTGTATTTGACTGTCAGTAATTGAGCAAACAAGCTGACTGACAGGATTCAGAAGCGGAATAACCACCTTCTGTTCCCATGTTAAACACTCAAGGGTCAATAGACTCTCAGAGATGTACAGCACAGAAAAAGATCCTGCGGTCTGGTCATCCATACCGACCAAATATCCTAAATTAATCTCGTTCCCCCTTGCCAGCAGTTGGCCCATCTCCCTCTAAACACTTCCCATGCATGAAAACATCCAAATCCTTTTTAAAAGGTGTAACTGTACCTGCCCCACTACCTCTTTGGCTGTTCAATCCTTACACACAGAAGTGTCTGTGTGAAAATGTTGTTTTAGCGTCCCTTTTTAAATCTTTCTCCTCTCACCTTAAACCTTTGTCATCTATATTTGGACTCGTCTATCCTGGGAAAAGACATTGACTGTTTACCTTATCTATGACCCTCATGATTTTATAAACCTCTTTAACGTCACCCCTCAGCCTCAATACTTGAAAATAGCCCCAGCCTATTCAAACTCTCCCTGTAACTCTAACCCTCCTACACCTGCAACATTCTTTTAAAACTATTCTGCACCCTTTCAATGTTGACAACATCTCCCCGACAGCAGGGAGACCAGAATTAAAGGCAATATTACAAAAGTGGCCAAATATCCTGTACAGATCCAACACGTCATGCAAATGCTTAGAGTCAAAGCACACACCAATAAAGGGAAGATCACCAAGTGCCTTCTTCACTATGTTGTCTACCTATGACGGCACTTTCAAGGAACTGAAAACCTGCACCATAAGGTGCCTCACAGGACAGCGATCTGGGTTTAATTCCATCCGTGAATGACTGACTGTGTGGTGTTTGTACATTTTCCCCGTGTCTGTGTGAGTTTCCTCCGGGTAATATGTTTTCCTCTGACAGTATAAAGATATACAGGTAAGGGTAGATTGACCATCCTAAATTGTGCATGGTAGCCTGGGATGTGTGGGCGAGGTGGCTTAGCCATGGGAAATGCAGGCTCAGCGGGATAGGGTAAGGGATTGTCCAGTGGGATACTGTTGAGAGGATCGGTGTGGACTCGATGGGTAGAATAGCCTGTTTCCTCACTGTAGGGATTTCATAATTTCTATGGAGTTATCCTTGATTGGCAACTTTCAACAGGACCCTACCTATTTCTTACTCTGATATTTCTTGCCAAAATGCAACACCTCACATTTATCTAAAATAATCTCCATCTGCCACTCCTCAGCTCACCTAATCAATGCCTCATTATATTCTGAGACATTATTCTTCACTGTCGACATTACCACCAAAATTGGAATTATCTACAAACTTACTGACCATACTTCACTTACTCAAGTATAAATGATGTGCATAAGCAACAAAAGACTCACTATTGATCTTTGTGGCACGCCACTAGTCACAGGTCTCCAAGTTCAGTGAACAAACGTCCACTGTCACGCCCTATCTCCAATATTCAAGAAAAAATTGGGCCAAAATGACGAGCTCTCCAGGATTCCAGGCAGTCTAACCTTGATAACTAGTCTACCATGTAGAACATTTTGGCTATCTTACTGAATTGCATAAAGATAACATCCACTGCCCTGCCGTCATCAATCATCTTCTTCACTTCCTCAAAAATTCCACCCAGTCAGTGAGACGTGATCTCCAACGTACAAAGCTCTCTTCAGTCCTTGTCTTTCCAAATGCATATACATCCTTTCCATCAACCAACCCCCCCCCCCCCAACAATTTAGTTACCATTGACGTCAGGCTCACCGATCTATATTTAGCTGTATTTTCCTTACTTTGTTAAATAATGACACTATGTTAGCATGCCTCCAGTCTTTTGACGCCTCACCAGTGTAAATCAATAATACAGATATATCAGCAAAAAACTTGAGCAATCTCTTTCCGAGCTTCCCACAAACTTCGAGGATACAACTGATCAGGTCCCAGGGATTTGTTCACCTTTGTATGTTTTAAAATGTCCGATATCTCCTTGTAATATAGATACTATTCAAGATATCACTATATATTTCTTCCTTCTCTCACTGTTGTAATCTCCTCTACAGTAAACACTGAGGAGAAATACTTATTTAGTAACCCTTCCATCTCCTATGGTTACGCACATAGGTTGCCTTACTGACCTGTAAGGTGCCCTATTCTCTCCCTAGTTAATATTTTGCCATTAAAGGACGTTACAGTTGCTTCAATGCCTCGTTAACCCTATTTCTAAAGCCATCTCATATCCATTTTTTTCTGGCTGGAGTTCCCCATTGACTATACACTTACTTCCCTTATACCCCCCTCGGGACTCACTTGATCTCAGCCCTGTTTACCTGACATATACCACTTTCCTTAACTTGACCAGAGCATCAATATATCTAGCCATCCAGCACTCCCTGCACCCACCAGCCCTGCCCATTTCACTAATATACACACGATGGCACTGGACTCTCTGACACCAAGTTTTAATCTCCTTGCATTTTCCAACCATCCCTTTACCTGCAAATAGGGTATCCTAATCAGCCTTTCACAGGGCTCACCTAACACTTTCAAAATTGACCTTATTCACAGTAGGAACTTTAATGTTTACATCAGGTCATTCCTGTTCCACAACTAGTTTGAAACTTATATTTATGTGTAACAGATTTGAAAGTTAAATAAACACTTCCTGCCCCTCTGGAACAGGTTCGAGAGGCTGAATTGGCTCCTCCTGCCCCTCTGTAATAGACTGGAGAGGCTGAATGACCTCTTCCTGTCCCTCAGAAATAGACTCAAGAGATTTCATGGCATCCTCCTTTCCCTGTGTAACAGACCCGAGACATCAAATGACACAGCAACCCGTGGATTACGCGCTGACGGTAAACTGTATCTAATGGTGGTCCAACCATTCTCAGTTACAGAAACACAGAGAACACAATGTACTCCAGGTGCCCTCTCAGTAACACCTCATACAGCTGCAGTGACACATCCCTTTGTTTTGAATGATTATGTTGGCAAAATGTGCCAATATTCCAGTTTTCCACCTTTTCAAGTAGCAACAGACTAATATGGGCTGAATGGCCTTCTCTTATCCCTCTGTTAGAGGTCCATAGGAACAGCATTGTTTTGGCCAGTTCCTGAGCAGCAGTCTCAATGCTCTTTCTCAAGGTTACGAAAGGATTTGATAACAGGGCATTAAAATCATGAGTAGCCTCACACTGGTCAATAAGTACCGTACTTTGTGTTCAGGTATCTAGAAACTTGCCCAACCGACTTCTTATTATGCAGCCCATTTGTTTTTTTATATATAACTGCCTCCTTTCATAAACAGAGTGGAACAAATATAGGTTGCTGCCGTGGTCTGTTAATATTCTCATATACAAGGAAAAAAAGATTAAGAAGTTTGAAAGATTTGTGGTCCATCCCTCAGCAAACCTCAACTATTCCATTCAAAACCAGTAAATGAGAAGTGATGTATGGAACTGGTTAACTGAGTCTGTTTGTTCAGTGACTGTGATTAATGCAACCTCCGTGGATTCTAATTATCTCAGTGGAGAGTTTCCATCTTTTAATGATAAATGGCCTCCGTACAATGAGTCAACCCATAACATGAGCGGGAGCATCACCGACAGCACTGACAGGGATCAGCAGATCCAGAGCGTGGGGGAGTAGAGATCAGATTCTGAGAACATTTGACGGGAATGTTCCAACAATGGATCAGAATTTGAGAACATTAGACTGGAATATTCCAACAATGGATCAGAATCTGGGAATATTAGACTGGAATATTCCAACAATGGATCAGAATCTGAGAACATTTGACAGGAATATTTCAACAATAGACAGGAGCTTATCATATTATGTTTGGTATCTTTCTGCATTTGATTGGTTGTCATTATCATCACGGATCTATTACGCTCTTCTCGTTATTCAATACTTCTATTATCCCTTCCTGGCTATCGTTGGCGTTCCTGGTGAGTGTCACTGTCCAGATTTTGTTTTCTTTGAACCAGTTATGACTGTATTACTGTTATTTCATATAGTCTACACTTCTTGCCAAAATTATTGTTCCTGTGGAATCTCTCAATCCAGATATTCACTTTACAGACCACTACTAACTGACATCAATGAAGGTGTTCAATTACTGTCACGCTCTCTGCTCTGGCAGTGTTACTCCTTGTATCTATGTTGACCTATTCTGTTTCAGGGGAGAACCACAATACATTATATCATTGCCTTTGCTGTTAAGAGCATGGAGGTCATTGTCTACTGTTCTGGTTACAAACTCCACTTCCTCTACTGTTTCAACCCCATCCATGGACAATATCTGCAGCAGAAGCAGACATGTCACAAAAGTGGGAGATCCCTTTGACACTGAGCTGATTCTTGACACCATTCCTTGACCATTTCTAACTTGAAATACTCATCAGTCCAGAATATGTCGCACTGGTTTATTCCATCTGCTGTTTGAATCATGAGATATGAAATACAGTCTCAATGAAGGCAAGAATCTGCTGCTGATGCTCCCGGCTTCAAACCCGCCCAAACAAATCTGATTCAAACTCACACCAAACTCCCACCCATCTGTCATTCATGCACGCTGACGTATATTGCTGTTGTGTCTGGCAATGCCTTTATTTTAACATTCTCAAACACTTTACCGTATCTGTCCATGAAACTTCCCTCGTTCTCTCTGTTGATTAATAAAAAGCCTGCCAGTTGTTCGTATTTAAAATTGTTTTCTTCATGTGCGTTCTTTCTCAGACAATGAGTTTCTCATTTAACCACGTCAATCACGCGCACACATGCACACACACTCTCTCCCTGATGAACACACACACAGAAGCAGAGAGAGCAAACCTTCCCATTGTAGGCAGTTACCTGATGTGAATATAGTTAACATATGATAGTAAAGTTTGCAATACTCTCATACTGGGCAGATAGTGCAGTTTACTGAGCAACACGCGAGCATGATCTGCACAGCTCTCCATACGGGGCTGTCATCTTGACCCAGTTAATGTTGTTTGTGGTGTTCTGTGAAGCAGATTCAGATTTTGATGTAACAAACCATTTCAGCTAATCTGGCAATGCCTTTATTGAATGTTCTCATTCTTGTAATTTTACTCACGAAGATCTCACTTCTCCAGTTAGTCCCACTGCCCTGACTTTTCCCCCATATTTCCACAACATCTTTTCAGTTAATTAACTGTCTGTTTCAGTCCTTAATGTGAATCTCTCTGTCCCTTTGTATCTTTCCCTGGCCTTGGGTTTTGGCTCCCTACTCTGTATCGAATGCTGGTATTGTGTAGCTCAGAAATAATGATATGGGGTGTGATAAGCGGTTGTTCACTTCCTGGTATGTCCCATATGCAGGTTTTCTGTGATATGCAAGCAGACATCCAGATCCCTTTGCACCTAAGCACTTTGAACTTTCTCGCCATTTAGATAATAATTTGTCTCTCCATTAATACTGGCCAACGTGAATAGCACCATTTTTTTTTTCTCAAGGTTTGTGAAGGTTTGTAGCTCAGGTTGAGATTTGGGGTGTATGTTTGCTCCTTGAGCTGTAGTTTTGATATCCAGACATTTCGTTACCTGGCTAGGTAACATCATCATTGGCGACCTCCAAGGGAAGCGAAGCTGTTGTCTCTTGCTTTATATTTAGATCTTTCTCCAAGATGTGTTTCTGGGGTTTGTGGTGATGTCAATTCCGGTTCATTTTCTGAGGAGTTGATTGATGGCATCTAGATCTATGTGTTGTTTATGGCGTTGTGGTTGGAGTGCCAGGCCTTTAGGAATTCTCTTGCATGCCTTTGCTTAGCCTGTCCCAGGATAGATGTGTTGTCCCAGTCAACATGATGGATTTTTTCATCCGTGTGTAGGGCTACGAGGGAGAGAGGGTCGTGTCATTTTGTGGCTTGCTGGTTTTCGTGGATCCTGGTGGTTAACTTTCTTCCTGTTTGTCCTACGTAGTGTTTATGGTACTCCTTGCAAGGAATTTTGTAGATGTCATTGGTTTTGTCCATGGGTTGTACTGTGTCTTTTAAGTTTGTTAGTTTTTGTTTTAGAGTGTTGGTGGGTTTGGGTGCTACGAAGATTCCGAGGAGTCACACTAGTCTGGCTGTCATTTCTGAAACTTCTTTGATGTATGGTAAGGTGGTTAGGGTTTCTGGCTGTGTTTGGTCTGATTGTCGTGGTTTGTCCTTGTGGGATCTGCGCACTGTATTTCTTGAGTATCTGTTCGTCTTGAATACTTCATATAGGTGGTTCTCCGCTGTTTTGCGTATCTCGTCTGAGCTACCGTGTCTGGTGGCTCGTTGGAATAGTGTCCTGATACAGCTTCGTTTGTGTGTGTTGGGATGATTGCTGGTGTAGTTAAGTATTTGGTCAGTGTTTGTCGGTTTTCTCTATATGCAGGTTTGTAGTTCTCCATTGTCCTTTCTTTCGACTGTGACGTCCAGGAATGCGAGTTTGTTGTCGGTTTCTTCCTCCTTGGTGAACTTTATGCCTGTGAGAGTGTTGTGGATGATGTTAAATGTCTCCTCTATCTTGTTTCATTTTGTGATGCCAAAAGTGTCATCTATGTAGCGAATCCAGATATTTGGTTTGATGATTGGTAGGGCTGTTTGTTCTAGTCCATGCATTACCGCTTCTACTATGAATCCTGATCAAATGGAGATCCCATGGGTGTGTTGTTGGTTTGCTTGTAGACTATGTTTTTGAAGGTGAAGTGGGTGGTGAGGCATAGGTCCATTAACTTCATGATATTTTCATTGGTAATGTGATTGATGGCGGTTGGTGTGTGTGATGGTCTCTTCTAAAAGTGTGGTAAGTGTTTCCGTTGCCAGGTCAATGTTAAAGGAGGTGTAGAGTGCTGTTATGTCGAATAAGATCATTGCTTCGTCTTCTTCTATGTTGGCGTTTTTGATGATTTTTCGGACTTTCTGGGTGGAGTGGATGGAGTGTTGTGAATCTTCTACTGGGTATTTTAGTCTTGCGTGTAGTTCTTTGGCTAGTCTGTAAATTGGTGTTCTGGGTAGTGCGACTATAGGTCTGAGGGGGGCTCCTGGTTAGTGGATTCTTGGTACTCCCTAGAATTGTGGGGTATTGGTCCCATCGGGTTTCGTTTTCTGGAATTCTGTCTTGTTTAATTGTCCGGAATTGTGTAATTTTCTTAGGAGATAAGTAATTTTGTTTCCTAGTTGTGTGGTCGGGTCAAGCGCCACCTGTTGGTAGGTGTTGGTGCCTGCGAGTAGTGCATAAGATTTTTCTATGTAGTCCCTTCTGTTCAGGATGACTGTGAGCGACCTTTGTCTTCAGGTAATATAATGATGTCTTTGTCTTTTTTGCGGTTTTCTAGGGCTTTCTTTTCTTGTGTGGTCAGTTTGTTTCCTTCCCTCTTTCAGCTGAGAATAGGTGCAACTGTCTGTCTGATCGTTTGTTGTGTTTCTTCCATGAGATTGTTGTCCTTCAATGTGGTTTCTAATGCCGCAAGTAATTCCTTCTTGTCAGCGTCTCGGTAATTGAAATTTCATCCTTTGACTAGTCCCGCTTTTTCTGTGTCTGATAGGGTCCGGTCTGGTAAGTTCTTTATCCATGTCCCTGTGTTATCGGTTTTGTGTTTTTTTTTGTGAGTTTTCCAGTTTTTTCTTCACGTCCGGATTTTTCTTTATCTGTCTTTGTCGTTGTTTGGTGTTGATGGCTTGTTCTATCACTTCTGACCATACTTGGTTTGTTGCATGTTTGAATAACGGCTTTTGGCACGCAATTTCCCGTTTGTATTTTCAGAGTCTGTGGTGGGCATCATTGATTAATTCTCGGAGCATTCTGCGGCCGTTTTGTTCTGTTAAACTTTTGGCTTGAGGTGTTTTTATCGGCGTTTATATTGCAGACCTTTTGGCAGTAGTTGTTTTCTTAAACATTCATGCAGGAAGTACAGTTGTTCGCGAGCGGAACTCTCTCGGATGGCATTCCTTTCCCATCTACGGGCAAGTTGTAGTGTGTTGCGCCCATGGCTTTTGCAAGGTTTGTGAAGGTTTGTAGCTCAGGTTGAGATTTAGGATGTTGGTTTGCTCACTGAGTTGTAGGTTTGATATCCAGACGTTTCATTACCTGGCTAGATAACATCAATGGTGGCGACCTCCAAGTGAAGCGAAGCCGTTGTCTCCTGCTTTCGATTTATATCTTTCTTCTGGATGGGGTTCCTGGGGTTTGTGGTGATGTCATTTCCGGTTCATTTTCTGAGGAGTTGATAGATGGCATCTAGATCTATGCGTTTGTTTATGGCGTGGTTGGAGTGTCAGGCCTCTAGCAATTGTCTGGCATGTCTTTGCTTAGCCTGTCTCTGGATAGATGTGTTGTCCCAGTCGAAATGGTGGCTTTTCTTTGTGGTGGAACTCCAAACACAACGCCAGAAACAAACATATAGATTTAGATGCAATCTATCAATCTCTCAGAAAACGAACAGGAAAAGACATCACCACAAACCCCAGGAACCCCATCCAGGAGAAAGATATAAATAGAAAGCAGGAGACAACGGCTTCGCTTCACTTGGAGGTCGCCACAGATGATGTTACCTCGCCAGGTAACGAAATGTCTGGATATCAAACCCACAGATCAGCGAGCAAACATACACCCTAAAAGCCCCATATTTCTTCACTTTAATTTTCCTTGCTAAATGTTGGCCCATTCACCCAACCTATCCATATAGATTTAAAATCTCTTGCACCATCATTCTGAAGTAATTTCCCATCGATGTTAGTGTCATCTGAAAATGTGGCATCGTATTTTCGATCCCATCAACAGAGTACAGTCATCCCATCGATCGCAAATGGTTGAGGCATGAGTACTGAAATCAATGTCACCCCACAAATTGCATTTCCAAAAGAAAATTATACATTTATTCCATCTGACTCCATTTTGTTGGTTAACCAATCCTCCATCCAAGCTAATAAATTACTCCTAGACCCATGTTGTCGGATATTACCACTTACTCTTTGGAGAAGCAACACATCCAATGCCTTCAGGAAGGCCAGATATGTTCCATCTCCAGTATTCCCACGATCCACCTTGTTTGTGATATCTTCAAATAACTCAAGCAAACAATTCAAACACGGTTTAGCCTAAGTAAAACCATGTTGACTCAGATGAATTGTGGTTTAACTTTGCAAATATCTTGAACAATGGACTCTAACAATTTGCCTTAAATTACAATAGTTTATTGTTACACTTTCGTCCCTAATGTATACCATTATTACAAGTTCTTCCCTTTCGAAAAGCTTTACGTTTTCTTTGAATTCCTGTTTAAAAGGCACACGTTTTTAAGAGATCTGGTCCAAATGCTGTGTAAGAGCCACGTGTGGCTGAATGGACTCATCATCCTGCTGGTGTACACACTCGATGGGCTGATGTCTTTCTGGTGTTCCCATGTTACCATCTCCAAGGCCAGAATGACCTCCTCCTGTTGATGCTTTAGAGGATTGGGAGATTGTGGAATCTTACTGTTGCTGTGTAACATTTTGTGGGGCTGATGGGTCTTCTCATACTTCTCTATAACAGGTGGAAATACTGAACGGTCTCCTCTTCCAGAGATGGGACCGAGGGATTGATTGGTCTTCTCTTGTTCCCACACAACAGACATGTGTCTAAATTGCCTCTTCCTTTCTCATGAAAGAAGTGTCCGATAGTTTTTAACCCTTATCCAATTCCCTTGCAATAGGCTCGGTGAGTCTGAATGGCCTCCTGTTATCCCAGTGTAACAATCTCCACTCACTGTGTGACATCTTCCAGTTCCTATGTTACAGACTTGAGGAGGCTGAATGGACTGATCCTGTTGCTGTTTAACAGGATACTGGTGCAGCATGGCCTAATGTTATAGGCTCGACTGGCTGATTGGCCTCCTTCTCTAAATGTATATCAGACTCCAGGGGCTGAATAGCCTCATCCTGTTTTGGTGTAACAGGGTCGAAGGTCTGAATATCCTCCTGTTGTTCCTGTGTAACAGGCTGGAGAACGGAACGGATTCCTCCACTATCTGTGTAATTCACTTCACTCGTTCACTCCTTCTGCCATTTATGTTCAAATAAGATCATCTTGAATCTTTGTAAACTCCAATGGCTACTGGGTCAACCTGATCATCATTTCATTATAAGCTAGCACCTTCATTGCAGGAATCAGTTGAGGGAACCATCTCTGAGCTGCTTCCAATGTAACAACATCCTTTCTTCATTGAAGAGATTAAATCTGCACACACTACTCTAGATACGATCTCACTAAGAGCCTGTACAACAGTAGCAACACTTTACCGGCCTGCTGGTAGGTTCCCATCTAGGTTAGAGCAGTCTCAGCTCTCTGGGGGAATACAGAGCATTGTTGGAAGATCATTGTCCTTCTCTACTCCACTGCATAACGGGAGATCTGGAGTAATTCAAGTTTGAGAAGATCATAAATGATGTGACGAGATGATCTCTACCATCAATCTCCCCAGAGCCCACATCGCTCAGATTCCACAGAATCTAGTAAGGTGGAGATTAAAAAAAAGCAAGGAGGAGCAAACATTGATGGGAGTTATATATCAAAGTGAAAGCTGCAATACACATATCTTGGTTATGTTATAAAACAGGAAATGAGTTATACACATTTGTGGCTACTGCAGTGATAATGTACTGTTTAAGTTATATCTAAACTCTGTTAACCCAATTGAATGCTAATGCTGGGAAAAATGGATTTCATGACCACGTGTGAGATGGTTTACATGAGCATTATGTAAAGCACTGAGCTCGATATCAGGTTATTTAGGAATTGGTGTTGAGTGATCAGAAGAGCTAATTGAAAAATTTGCTGGAAAGGACATTTTGGGAACAGTGATCACAATGTACTGGTTTTCTTTAATGCTGTTTGAGAACATGACAGTTTTTGTTTTATTTGAAGTAACTGTTATAAATATGAGTCATGCAAGCCAACAAGGTGTGAGGAGAAAGTCGGGACTACAGATGCTGGGGATCAGAGGGGAAGTGTGGTGATGGAAAAGCACAGTCAGGCAGCATACTAAGAGCAGATAAATCGATGTTTCGGGCATAAGGCCTTCATCAGGAATGAAGATTATATGCCCAGGGGGCTGAGGGATAAATGAGAAGGGGGATGAGGCAGGGGGGAGATTAGCAGGGATTGCGGGAGGTAGATGAAGGTGGGGTTGAAAGTGATAGGTGATGAAGGGAGACAGACCGCCTCATCTACTGCATCCATTGAACCCAATGTGTTCTTCTCTACATTGGCGAGGCAGAAGGTCAACTTGTGGAACATTTCAGAGAACATCTCTGGGACAGCCACATTGAACAATTCCATCGCCTTGTGGCTGAGCACTTTAACTCCCCTTCCCACTCTGCCAAGGACATGAGGGCCCTGGACCTGCTCCATCGCCAAACCCGAGCCACCAGAACCCTGCAGGAAGAAAGCCTCCTCTTCTGCCTTGGGACCCTCCAAACACAGGGGATCATAGTGGATTTCCCCATTTCCCCTAACCCCACCCTATCCCACTCCAACCTTCCAAGTCAGCACCGCCCTTTTGTACATTCCTATGCGTCCACCTTCCTTGCTATCAACCTGGTCCACCCTCCTCTCCGAATATCACTTTCAACCCCACCTTCACTTACCTATTAGATGAAAGGAGGCAGCTTAGAAAGATGCCAAGTTGTAGTAATCCCGTGGATTCAGAGAAATGTAGGACCCAGCAAAGGATGGCCAAGAAACTGAGAAGAAATCGAAAAGAGATAAAGCATGCAAACGAAAGAAACACATAAAGACTGCTAAAAAGCATCTCTCAAGGTATGAAAAAAAATGAAAACAAGGTCAAATGTGGAACAGTTGGTGTGCGTTCAGGATAGTTTATTGCAGAGAACAGAGAAATCTCAGGGAAAAGAAACAGTTTATTTGCGTCTATCTTCATTGGAAGAATGTCCAGAAATTCTTCCAGAAATACCAAGTGACCATGGGACTTGTGTAAGTAAGGTCTAAGATTATTCTTATCAATGTTGAGGTCATCTTTGAAAAGAAAGCTGGATTGAATATTTATAAATCTGACAGACTAGATGTACTTCATACAAGGATTTATGAGGAAGCAGCAATAGACATGTTGATTGCATCGCGGATTTTTACTTTATCTTCCGACACATTCTCGAAAGTCATTTAGCCAATCTGTATAAGGCAAAGGTTACAAATATTATCCAACCATTTAAGAAAGGATGAAGATGGAGAGGGGTGAACTACAGAGCAGTTATCTTGTCATCCGCAGTCGGGTGTCTGTTGGACTCGATTACAAAGAACATGCGACTACACATGTAGAAGGTAATAACATCACTGGGGAATGTGAGAATGTACCGATGAAAGGAAAACCAGAAGTGGCAAACTTTTTTTTGGAATGGTTTGAAGATGATTCTTGTGGACATAGACAATGAAGAACCAATGGATAACGTAGAGTTGAATATTCATGTGATTTTTTAAAAAACTCACACAGTAAGCTCATAAGAAAAGTTAAAGCGAGAGGTATTAGGAAGAACATATGAAAATAGCAAAGAAAAAAATAGTTTTACATTCAGGTGATTGTAATTGGAATATAGAAGACGTCATGCACCAGTTGTATCGAGTGTTCATGAGAGTATTTTCTATTGTTCGGAGTCCCAATCTAAGAAATAAGATATTGACTACAGGGGAACTGCAGAAGTTATTATTCAGATTCATCCCTAAAACGGCAAGATTTTCTGATGTGGAAACTCACCCTGTGATCTCGAGTTTTGAAACATGAGAGGTGGTTGCAGTGAAACTTAGAAACACAGAGGGGACTGAATAACAGGGACATGGAGAAGTACAAGTAGGCGAGATCTGGGAGAATCCCATGATATTCTACATGGACAAGTAGAGCAGAATAATCAGCAAACAGTTAGTGTCCATTAGAAACCAAAGGGACAATCTGTGTGTCAAGCTGGAGAACATTGATGGATTGTTACATGAGACCTTCACATCTATTTTACTTTCGAGACGGAGAAGACAAGTACAGAATTCAAAGAGATGGATGGGGAAACTCTTGAACAGATTGATGTAAAATACGATAAAGGATTTGAGGCTTTGTTCTGTATAAATTTGGACCTATCTCCATGTCTGAATGAGTTGTATCACAAGCGGCTGTTGGGGTGAATGGAGGAAAAACCCTGACTGAATATTTTGATTAGGATCTGACCATAGGGGAGGTGCCAGAGAACTGAAGAACTGCTAACACGATTCCACTTCACAGTTCGGGTGGGAGAGATAGACCAGGGAAGTATAAACGAGCGGGTATTAGGTCACTGTTAAGGAAACTACTGGAGAAAATAGGGAAGGAGAAAATTGAACTCCAATCAGAGTTGCAAGGTCTGATCAGGGATAATCATCATGACTTTATCAAAAAGAAGTGACATCTAATGGATTTGATTGAATTAGTTTGAGGAGGTCGATTCTTTAGCTTTGTAGGAAAGCCTTTGACAAATTTCCAGCTGGGAAACTGAAAAATAATGTAAAATCTCACAATATAAATGATAACTTGACAAGTTACAACGAAAATTGTCTTAGTGGCAGGAGGCAGAGGGTAGTGAGAGAAGGCTGTGTGACTGGAGACCAGTGTCCCCTGGTGTACCACAGGGATCAGTGATGTGTCCCTTATTGTTATGTGTTATTCATAACAAAAACAAATGTGAATGTGAAGGGGGCTAGGTGGAGAGGCAGGGAGGTGTGATAGGTAAGTGTATGTTTGACATAAAGATTGACCAGTTGGTTCGCAGTGAGCAGGAAGGCCTTAAGTTACAGGAAGATGCAGATGAAATAGTCAGATGGGCAGATCAATAACAGATAGAATGTAACCTTGATAAATATGAGGTGATGCACTTTCGGAGAATGAACCAGGAAGGGGAGGACTCAATGAATGGCAGCACACTGGGAAGCTCAGATTGTGCTTCTCCACACATCCCTGAATGTGACTGGACAGGTTAATGCTTAAAAATGTGTTGCTGGAAAAGCACAACAGGTCAGGCAGCATCAAAGGAACAGGAGAATCGACGTTTCGGGCAGATTCCTGAAGAAGGGCTTATGGTCGAAACAACGATTCTCCTGCACCTTTGATGCTGCCTGACCTGCTGCGCTTTTCCAGCAACACATTTTTTAAGCACTGATCTCCAGCATCTGCAGTCTTCACTTTCTGCTGGGCAGGTTAATGGACTAGTTAAGAATTGGACCTTGAGTATTGTGTTTCCTAATCAGGGTGGAGATATAAGACCTATACAGGGCTTTGGTTCGGCCAAAATGGAATACTGTATGTAGCTCTGGGAGCCACATTCCAGGAAGGATGTGATTGTACTGGAGAGGGTGCAGAGGTGATTCACCAGGATGTTCCCTGGGATGGAGCATATCAGCTATGGAGAGAGGCTGGATAAGCTCGGGTTGTTTACTTTGGAGCAGAGAAAGCTGAGGAGTCAGTGATTCAGAAGGATAAGATTATAAGCGACACGGACAGGGTGGATAGACAGCAACTGTTCCTTTTAGTCAGAGGGTCAAGAACAAAGGAGCACACTTTTGAAGTGGAAAGTTTGAGGTTCAGAGGTGATTTAAACATTTTTTCACCTCGAGGTGTGGGCTTCTGGGATTACTTCCTGAGAGCGGAATTATCACGAGTAACCTGACAATCGTTAAAAAGTACTTGGACAAGCACTTGGAAGTGTCATAACATTTCAAGCTATGGGACTGCTGGAGAAAGTGGGACTAATATAGATCGTGCTGCACTTCTGTTGGCACAGAGTCTATGCTCCTGTGAGTGTACCATGTGGAAGGTCAATTATTGGAGCATTTTAAGGCAGGAATTGATGGGTTTCTGAAGGGTTATATTCATAAGGGTTATAAGTGTGAACTGTAATAGCTTGTTAAATTATGTCAATGTGAGAAATATGAGTAAACAAGTGTAGTTTCCTTACAGTTTGGAATCAGAGAATGGAGAATGGGGAACAGGGAAATGGTAGAACTATGAAGCCACTACTTCAGTTCTGTCTTCACAAAACTTTCTAACAATACAAGGAAAACCAAGTCTGATGTGGGAAAATGATAGAGTACGTGGAACATAGAACATAGTAAGTAAATGGTTTAGCAGAAATTATTGTGGCTGAAAGTAATAGTCATAGACAACACTAACATAGATTTATGAAATGGGAATTATGTTTGAGAAGCAGACTGGCTGACAAATGAAAGAGCGGTAATGGATGTAAAACATTTTGATTTTTAGGAAAATGTTGGTAAAGCTCCAAGCCCAATTTACAATATCAAATCTGAGTGGATTGGGGCTAATATATGGACATGTTTCGAGAATGGGATAGCTGGCAGTAAACAGTGAATAGAAATAAACAGACTCATCAAGCAACAGCCTGACATTGTCTGTAAGGTATGATTCTGTGAGTATGGCCATGTCCCAGACTCCCCATCACCTTGCCCGGATATGTCCTGTCTCATCAGCAGGATGGACACAGCAGAGGTGGCGGCACAGTGGGATGCAGTTAGAAGGGAATTGCTCTTGGAGTCCTCAACAGTGACTCCGTATCCAATGGCATTAGTTTGCATTTGGGAAAGGAAACCTCCTGCTGATTACCAAGTACCAGCATCTCTCAACTGATGTATCAGTACTCCTCCATGCTGACCAACACTTGGAGGAAGCACTCAGGGTAGCATTCTGGGTGGGGTATTTCAATGTTCACCACCAACAGTATCTCAGCTACAGCATTATTGATCGAGAAGGCTGGGTCCTAAAGGATGTAACTGCTAGAGTGGTTCTGCGGCAGGCAGTGAAGGAACCAACAAGAGGAAAATATACACTTGACCACAGCCTTACTAATCTGCCAGTTGCAGAAGTATCTGCCCATGACAGTATCATTAAGAGTGACCACGGCATAGTCATTGTGGAGACAAAGTCACACCTGCACATTGAGAATAACATTCACCATTTTGGGTGGTACTATCACAGTGCGAAATAGGGCACACTTCGAACAGATCTAACAGTTCAAGTCTGGGTGTCCATGAGGTGCTGTGGTTCATCTATAGGAGCGGAATTGTACAGCCACACAACCTCATGACCCCCTCGCAACAATTACCATCAATTCAGAGGATCAACATTGGTTCAATGGATGTGCAGGATGGCAGGAGTAGCACCAGGCAAACCTGACAATGAGGTGTCAGCCTGGTGAAGCCACCAAAGAGGACTACTCGTGGGCTAAACAGCATAAGCAGTAAGTGATAGACAGAGCTAAGTGATCCCATAAGCAACGGTTCAGATCTAAGCTCTGCAGTCCTTCCACATCTAGTCGAGAAACGTTGGAGACCATTAAACAATTCATTGGAGGAAGAGGTTTCACAAATAACGCCTTCCTCCATGATGGAAGAGCCCAGCACTTCAGTGTATAAGATAAGGCTGATGCACTGGTAACAACATTCAGTCAGAAATGCTGAGTGGATGATCCATTTCAGCCTCCTCCAGTGATCCTCAGCAATTCAGTTACCAGTCATCAACCAATTCGATTCAGTCCACGCGATATCCAGAAACGGTTGGAGATATGGGATACTCTATGGGGTCCATACTCTGACAACATTCTGGCAATATTACTGGAAACTTGTGCTCCATAACTTGCCACTCCCCCAGCCAAACTGTTTCAATACAGTTACAACAATGGCTATTCCTGATTATGTGGAAAATTACCCCAAGTATCTCCTGTATATAAAAAGCAGAACAAATCCAATCCGGCCAATTACTACTCCATCAGTCTACTCTCGATCATCAGTAAAGTGGTGGAAGGTCTCAGTGCTTTTAAGCAGCAACCTGCTCATCAATACCCTGTCAATGACGCCCAGTTTGGGCTCCACCAGGGCCACTCAACTCCTGACCTCATTACCTTGATTCAAACATGGACAAAGGAGCTGAATTCCAGAGGTAGGGTGAGAGTGATAGCCCTTTAAATCAAGGCTGCATTCGACCTTGTGTGGTATCAAGGTGCTTTAGCAACACTGGATTCAATGGGTATCAGAGGCAAACTCCCCGCTGTTTAGAATCGTACCTGACACGTAGGAAGATGGTCGTGGTTGATGAAGGACAGTCAACTCAGCTCCATGTCTGTAGGAGTCCCTCGAGCAGTGAACAGAAATTTCTTCAGGGCTGCTTCATCAATATCCTTCCCTCCATGTTAAGGTCAGAAGTGGGGATGTTCGCCAATGATTGTACAATGTTCTGCAACATTTGTGGCTCCTCAGATACGGAAGCAGTCCATGTTCAAACACGACAAGATATGGACAGTATCCAGGCTGGCAAGTGGCAAGTAATGTTCAGCCCACACGAATGCCAGACCATGACCATCACCAATAAAATACAATCTAACCTGCCCCTTGGCATTCAATGGTGTTACTATCACTGAATCCCCCAGTATCAAAGACCTGGTGGGTAATCATTGCTCAGAAACTCACTGGTGTCCCCACATGAACACTGTAACTATAAGAGCAAGTCCAAAGCTAGGAATGCTGCGGCGAGTAACTCACATCCTGACTTCCAAAATTCTGTCCATCATCTACAATGCATGTCAATACAATATAGGTCAGAAGTGTGACAGAAGACTCCCAATTTGCCTGGATGAGGGCAGCCCCAACAACACTCAAGAAGCTTTACACCATCCAGGACAAAGCAGCCAGTTTGACTGTCCCTTCACCCACAATGCTCCACCATCAACGCGCAGCAGCAGCAGCAGTGTTTTACTATCCACATGCTGCAATGAAATGATTCACCAAAGATCCTCAGAAACCATCTTCCCAATTCATGACCACTTCTATCTAGAAGGACAAGGGCTACAGATGTATGGAAATACCATCATCTTTAGGTTCCCCTCCAAGCCATTCACCATCCTGACTTGGAAATATATCACAGCTCCTTCACAGTAGCTGGGTCAGAATCCTGGGATTCTCTCCCTAATGGCATTGGAGGTCAACCACAGCAGGTGGACTGCGGTGTTCAACAAGGCAGCTCACCACCACCTTCTCAAGAGCAACTAGGGACAGGCAATAAATGCTGGCCCAGCCAGTGACACCCAGATTGACGAAATACAGAAATAGAAATTATCAGAGGACGGTTGCTGAGATATCACAGAGATCGGTGTTTGGGGCCCAGCTGTTCACAATGTCCTTTAAATATTTGGTTGCTGGAATCAGATGCAATACATCCCAGCCTGCTGATAGCACTAATGGATGTGGGATTGTGAGTGGATGCGGAGGATGTAAAAAAGCACCAAGAAGACTAAGACAAATGGAGTGAATGGGTAAATACGTGACAGATGGAGAACAATGTGGATAGAGGTGACGGTGTGCCCTTTGGTGGAAATGATAAACTGGAATCCTACAATTTGAAAAGGATTGGTTGAAACACATTGATTTACAAGGGGACATATGCTCCTTTTTGTTGTTTCCTTCTGCATCAACCTCTGAGGTCCCTGCAGCGCAGTGAGTTCTGTAACCAGAAGTCAATACTGGGCATGGCATTGACACGCTGACCAGTGTACACAGACCCACCAAGTGGGGAGCTATAACACGGAAAAGGATCTGCATATCCTTGTACATATGCCGCTGAAAGCAATATTGCAGACACAGAAAGCAGTAAAGAAGATAAATGGTGTGTTGACCTTCATTTCAGGGGGATGTGAGTCCAGGAGAAGGGGTGTCTTACTGCAGCTGTACAGGCCTTTGGAGACATCCCATCTCGAGTATTGTGCAATATTGTGTGCAGGCTTGGTCTCCTTACCTAATAAAGGACAAACTCAACATTGAGGGAGAGCAGTGAAGGATGACCAGACTGATCTCTGGGATGACGAGCTTGTTGTGGGAACAGAGTTTGGGGTGACGGGGCCAATATTCCATGGGGTTTAGGAAAATGAGTGGAGATCTCAGTGAAATATACAAAACTCTGACAGGGTGAGACAAATTAACAGCAGGTATGATATTCCCCTGGCTGGGATGACTAAAACAAGGAACCACAGTATTAGGTACAGGCAGGTCACTCTGCAATGAGATGAGAATAAATGTCTGCACTCACTGACTGGTGAACATGGGGAATCGATATTGGCTTCAAGGTCGCTGTTACTGAACCCAGATTTTAGATTTCCAGCTTGCACCTGGAAACCAAGACACTGATTATAAATAAGGATTCAGAGACAGTAAAGGGATGGTGGGAAAGCAGGAGTACGGGGCGGAAATGAAGGGCCAACCATCATTACATGGAATTGGTTAGCAAACTCAATGGACCAAACGTACTACTGCATTTCCTATTTTATAACTTCCAAAGGTTACTCACATTAACGGATATGTATATCATGTGGGGTAATTGCATTGAGGAGATTTTTTTCTATGTACTAGAATGGGGGAGGCTCAATGTGTTGTATGACCTACTCCTTTCCCGCTGTTTCTGTGCAGTCTGTGGGAAAGCTCGGTAAATGTTGTCACAAGTTCTCAGATGTTAAGAAGGAGGTCTCTGCAGTGTCGACAGGACTGTGTACCCATTCCCTTTTCCGACACTGATGCTGTGGCCGGGTGTTCTGTCCGGTTTCATCCTTTCAGTCCTCGGAGCAGTTTGATACAAGTGAGTGCCTTGATTGGCTGTTTCAGAGACCATTGAAATGTTTATCTCATGTCAGGGTCTTTGGAGTCAGTTTTAGGCCAGCCCAGGAAATCCCTGGAGATTCACTTCCTAAAAATACATTGGAGAAGGAAATTCTGTTTACAATCGATATTGGCTTCAAGGTCGCTGTTACTGAACCCAGATTTTAGATTTCGATATTTTATTAATTGTCTTTAACTTCCACCTGGTGCCAGAGCATTAGCCTGGTTTGGATTCGTAATCCAGTGACATTTCCACAACAGCACCATCTCCACATGGGGACCTGTCAGAGACAACACTGAGCAGGATATTTCTGTGCTGCTTGACAACTCTGTCAAAAAGAACTCCCACCAACTTGACTGTGGTGATGGGACTGAGGGGGTGGTAAATGATCAGATTGTAATCATTCCCGTTTTAGGGAACGGGACTTAGCTGAGTAATTTTCAACATTGCCAGGGAGATGTCAGAGTTGGAGCTGGAATGAAAAAGCTCCCCCATGCACACGGCTTGTTGTGCAGCACAAGGCTTCAGTCCTATTGCAGGAATGGTGTGCTGGCCCATTGCCTGTGTCATATCTACTGTGTTCAGCTGTTTCTTCATGTCACGTGCAGCGAATCACATTAGTTGAAGACTGGCATCTGTGATTTTATGGGCATCATGGCGAGGGTGATGATTATCATCGATTCAACACTTCTGGCAGAGGATGGTGCAGATAAAACATCCTTCTCTTTTACACTGATGTGCAGGTCTGTTCCATTATTTAGGATGGGGATGTTTGTGGAGCCCTCTCCTCCAGCTATTTGTTTAATCGTCCATCACCATTTATAACTGAATGTGGCAGGACTGCAGGACTTCGATCAGATCTGTTGGTCAAGTCCGGTAGCTTTAATGTGTTAGCATCAGGTTAAGGTTCATGTGATTCTGACTCTGACATGTTCACCCACACTCGTCACTGAGCCATAGATGGTGTTGATGGTAATGACAGACTGAGGTGTTATCCTGGCAAAAAGTTACAGGTTGCGGTTGGATGCTGTTCTGCTTCTCCCGCTGCTGTGGTCTAAAGCACTACATGAATACGCAGTTTGGAGCTGCAATATCTGCAATGCAATTCTGCTGTCTGTTCCCCAATTCTCACGGAGACCCATTCACCCATCAGTCCTGCACTCAGTGACCTAACCTGGTTTCTGATGTAGAAATACTTCAATTTTCAAACTCTCATTCTGCTGAGGGTCTGTCTCCCCGAATCTTGCTTCCAATCCGACACATTCCGCAAAAGTACTTAGCTTATCTTAATTCAAATGTTTAATTCACCTGAGTCTTTTTCCTTGAGAAATACCATCTTCTGTGTTTAAGCGATTATTTTCCCTCTGTTTCTTTCCCTGACCATGATTAAGATCTCTGTAGTGTCAGTGATACCAGAGTTATGTAGTTTCAGAGCCAATGAATTCTCTGGATTCCCAATCATCTACACCACATTGTATATTTTCTCTTTTGAATTGATGCCTTAACACTCATGGCTGCCTTGTCCTCCCATGAGTATGTTTCATGTTCTTGGGGTTGCATTTCTTGTATTATCTTCCAAATTCTCCCCAGAACCTCCTCCCATTGCTGGTCCATGGTCTTTCCTGCTCAGCTCCCCTTCCAATTAACTCTGGACAGTTCCTCCCGCATGTCTTTGTAGTTACATTGCTTAATTATAACCACATTACATCTTGAACAGATGTAAACTAAAAGAAGGAGCTTTGAGAGATGGGACACGAAGAATAATTGGTGGAATTCTAAACCAGCTACAAAGGGAGAACAAGAGAGAGAGAGTATATAGATATGGAGATATGGAAAATGAGAAAACCACATTCTCGAAAGAAGTAGATGAACATCCTCCAATATTTTGGCAATGCCTGTGTGCTGTGGTCCTTTGTACACTGCACGTACAACAGAGTATTATGTTCAAATGCTAAGTCTGATGCCAGAATATTTGTCTGCAATGATATGACACACACTAGCTTTGGAAAGAACCCAGCAGGCCAACATATTGAAATAAGTTGGGACACCAGAATCAAGAATTTGGAGCACACATCCTGGTAAGAATGAGAAATTAGAGTTGGGAATCCCAGAAAAAGAGGGAACGTTGAGAGGATCAAATAATGTTTTAATATTTTATAAATTTTATACATCATTTGTGACTTATCTGCACACACACACATTGATTAAACAGTGTATATAAAATCTTTTTTCCACCATTGAAACTGACCTACTGTCGTGTTACGAGGATACATGAACACCAAGTAGTCATCAAAAGACATGACGCACTATCACTATGTTCCATACATACAGACAAAGAAGGGCACCCCTTTGATTGGGACAAAGCACACACACATACTAAGACACGCAAGGACCTTCTTAGAAAAATGGTATTCTAAGCAGAAGTCCACCAATAAACTCATCAATTTAGATTCTGTCTACATACTATTGTTAAAATAACCGGAAATGGCATCACCCAATGTAAGAAACATAGTCATGGTGACGAAACTTCTGAAAACATACCGTCAAGCTCAGTGAGCTAACTTGCATACATATAAATTGTTTTTTTTTTGTTTATTAGTGGAATTTAGGAGTTCTCTGTCGCTCACATTTTGACAGATTATGATGTGAGGTGAGCTTTTCTGGGTATGTGGTTTTAATTAACAGAGGGGTTTGACATTGATGTTATAACAGTTTGGGGCCTTGCCATATGGCATTTGGACAGACTTGAACAGATCTGTGATACAACAGGTCCCAGCAAATTCCAACTCATTGCAACTTTGAACTTCAAATGAAACCATTGGGAAAATTCGTTTAATTTTGTTACTTGTGGTTGGTTAAATGAAAAGTGAGGGAAATGGCTTTTAACATTACTGAAGAGGATCCCGAATTTTCTAAGGAAACTTCGAAATACAGAAGGAGGACATTTTTTAGAATGAGCCAATAGGTTGGAATTGGGTTTAACCAGGGAGAAAAGGGAAGCTGAAATTGTAATGGAGTTGGTCAAGCACTTTGATGTATCAGAGAAATAGGCAACTGCAGTAGAGTTATAAAAACTTAAATTGCAAATGTGGCAACTGCAGTTAGAAGATAAGTAAAGGGGCGGAAACAGAGAGAGAAAAAAGAGAAAGAGAAGAGAAAGAAAGAGAGAGGGCAATTGAAATTCAGAAGTTGGGAATTAGGTAAGAAAGTTAAATGAACAGAATGGAGATGAAGGGAGAACGTAGGGATGTATTCAACTAGGTTAGTAACTTGCCATATTTCAGTGAGAAAAATGTCAAAATCTTTTATTATTTCATTTGAAAAAATGACACGGCAGATGACGTGTCCAGTGAACTTATGCTAGTTCAGACTAATCTGGTGGGCACAGCTAGTGAGGTATGTGCAGCGCTGTCAGACGAGGAATCCAGACATTATCAAGATGTCAAATTGGCTATTTTGATTCGTTATGAATTGGTACTAGAAGCATATAGACAGAAATTCGGAAAAATAAAGACGGAACCAGGTCAGACTTACATTGAGTTTGAAAGAATTAACCACAGTCATTTTGATAGGTGGGTTATGGCCTTAAAAATGGATAAGACCTGTGAGGCTTGAAGGAAGATTAATCAGCTGGAGAAGTTAAAAGACTCACTTCCAGAGATAGGAAAAATTCATGTGAATGAATAGAAAGTTCAAGGAGTGAGAAGCGCGCAGAAATGGCAGGTAAATATGCATTGTGGCATGTGATGCAATTTAGCTTCTGGCAAGAATTTCATCCTGTGAGGGATAGAAATTGGGAGAAGGGAAGATCACACATTACACAGCGAACAGTAGCTCATAATAGTTTACCACAGGTGAAGAAAGGAGCCCAAGGGGGTTGAAAGGTGGTGAAAGGCCTCAGGTACTCTCACTATAAGGGAGTGGAACACATAATATTACAGTGCCGATGGTTTAAGAAGGGCACAGGGAAAAAGTTGTTTTCACTGCAGTTAGCTGGGACACACCATGCTGGGCGTTAAAGGAAGACATTTTGGGGAAAGATGTGGTAGAAGAGGCTAAGCCAGTGGCATTTGTAAAACTGGTAAAGGAAACCCCAAGTGCAGCCGAGGAGCTGCAGGACATTGCACGGGCTGGGTATGGAGGCAGTGCCTGATCTCTCTAAAGAATTCGCCTCTGTAGGTAAAGTTTACTCAGAAAGAACAGGGGGAGAAGGATAAGAAATTATAGTTTTGTGAGATAAGGGATCTGCTCACTCTCTATTAGTTGGGAAGTGAGGCGCCGGAAAAGCACAACAGATCAGGCAGCATCCGAACAGCAGGACAATCGAATACCAGGCAGAAACCCATTGTCCAGAACGTGGTGGGGGGACAAGGGGGCTGGAAGATAAATACGAGAGTAGTAGCTGGGCTGGTGGGAGGGTCACTGGGAAGGCAATAAGAAGATGTAGGTGGGAGTGATAGTGATATGTCGGAGGGGAGGGTGGAATCGATAGGTGGAAAGGAAGATGGACAGTTAGGGCAGTTCAAGAGGGCTGTGCTAGGTTGAACAGTTGGATCTAGGAGAGGTTGGTGGAGGGGAAATTTGGAATTTGGTGAAGTCAACGTTGATGCTGTACAGTTTGAGGGTTCCAGCTGTCCTACCACCGATAGGTGTCCTGTCACCCTCCTCTCCGACCTATCACCATCACAATGCACCTGCATCTACTAATTGCCTTCCAAGCTCCCTTTCACCCAGCTCCACCCCCCACCCTCCCATTTATTTCTCAACCTCCTTCACCCTCCCTTACGCCCAATTTCCTAATGAAGGATTGATGCCTGAAACGTCAACGCTCCTGCCCCTCGGATGCTGCCGACATGATAGGCTTTTCCAGCCCCACACTTTTCGACTCTCATCTCCAGCATCTGCCGCCCTCACTTTCTCTCACCCTCTAATAGTAAGAGTTGAAAGTTTTTTTCACTCTTTCTGGCATTATAATCAAGAACGTGATAACTTGTGGAATGGGGACAGAAATTAAACATTCCCTTGTGTAACATCAGGTTGGAATGCCAAATCAAGTTTGGGAAAGTAACAGTGACAGTGAGTAACAGAGTGTCAGTTCTAGGAATAGAGCTTGTTCTTGGGAACGATTTAGCAGGAAGCAAGTTGGGAGGGGCACCCCTTGTGGTGGAGAAGACAAAGGAAGATGAGGGAATTGGTGAGTTAAAGGAAAATTACCCAGGATATTTTCCAGACTGTGTAGTAACAAGATCCCACTGTCATAAGTTACAGCAGGAAGAAGAAATGAACTCAAAAGACAAATGAGTTGATGCTCAGTGAACTGACACCCTGTTTGATGTAACGGTGCAGGAAAAACCTGAACAGGCAGAGGATCAGGCAAAGGTGTTTAGTCCAGAAAGTCTAATGGACTTACAACAGATATATACACACACACACATTCACACACACATATACATGCACACACACAGAAAAGGAATCAGAATATATTGTTGAACGTTATTAACTTAAACATAGAATCATAAAATTAAAATGGAGACCCCGATAGGTTACTGCAGAAGGGAAATGCGCCGAAGTGCACCAGATTGTGTTAGCAGTAATGTACAGTGTTACGGGTCGCACATAAACTCTCTGCAGGCGGTCACCTAGGTGTACAGAAGACTCAGGCTAAGGTACAGAAGCATTTCTAATGGCCTGGAATGCACAAGGACGCGGTTCATTTTTGTTGTAAGTGACATACATACCAAATGGTAGGTAAGTCCCAGGCAGTAATAAAACCAGCAGCTTTGTTGCCAATTCTTGGATTCGAAATACCCTTCATGTGGGTTATGATTAAATGTGTAGCTCCCCTTTCTAAAGTAAAAGTGGAAACCAATATTTGCTGACCATAATGGATGCGTCTACCAGATTTCCAGAGGCAATTCCATTATTGGAGTGTTAAGGCAAAAATGAAGGTGGAGGGGTTGGTAGCTTTCTTTACTCGCTGTGGACTGCCCAGAGAGATTTAGTAAGACCAAGGGTCTCATTTTATTGCTCAGCTGTTTGAGGAAGTCATGGATATCTTAGGCATACAGCACTTCAAATAAAGTGCGTCCCATCCTGAATCCCAGGGAGCCTTGGAAAGTTAGCATCAGACACTGAGGATCATGCATACAGCGTACTGTCAGGATTACCTGAATGGTTGGGATAAAGGTGCCCCATTAAATTGTTTGCCGTTAGAGATGCCCCAAATAAATCTACTCACTTTACTTCATTTGACGTAATATTCGTACATGAAGTGAGAGGTCCTTAGAAATTAATTAAATATAAATTGACAGGACCAAAGTCAGACATCTCACACTTGGATTATGTATCAGAGGTGAGGGAGAGATTGGATGGAGTAGGTGAGTTAGTTAAACAGCACATGAAGAGGGCACAGTGTAGAGTGACGCAGGTGGCAGATAAAAACTCTGAAACTTTGATGATTTCTCGTGGGGATGACGTATTAGTTTCGCCACCAATGGTAAGAAAACCATTCAAAGCCAGGCCCCTTTCAAATTAAAAAAAAGTGTGAAGTCAGTTAAACTACCTGGTAAAGATACCGGAGATGACAAAAAAACTTTATCGAGTATTTCATCTGGATGTATAATGCACCAGTCACATTTAACACTCAAGAATAGAGGGGTGGCCATATGAACAAATTGTGCAACTTATCTGTATGATGTAGTGATCTTCAGCAAGTGATTGAAAGCTCACATGTTACAGTTGGCAGAGCATGTTGAACGATTACAAGAAGCAAACTTGGTAATAAACTTAAAGAAAACAGAATTCGCGAAGGCAGAGGTGACGTTCTTGGGACATTACATTGGACATGGAAGGTTGACCCCATGGAGCACAAAAACGAAGGGCTTTGAGGAATTTCCACGAACATCCTCGAAGAAGGAGGTGCTTCGATTTTTGGAACTGAGTGGTTTCTATCGGAAGTTTGTTCAAAACTTCAGCAGCGTCTTGGCAACCCTGATGGATTTAATGAAGAAGAACACAGAATTGTGGTGGACAGAACAATGCCAGGAGGTATTTGAGAATTTTAAAGCAGGTTTAATCAATACACCAGTTTTAGCTGCACCAAATATTCTGAAAACCTTTGAAAATTGTGTTTGATGCTCGGGATATGGGGGTCAGAGATGTATTGATATGGAAAAAGGTGATGGAATTGAATGGCTAATTGGCTACTTGTCGAATAAACTCAATATCCAACAGAGAAAAAAAATAGAAAATCTCCATTATTGAACAAGAATTATTATGTTGCACACTGGCCTGACAATATTTTAATATGTATATGACAAACAAATTGTCGGAGATGGTTGTGGACAACAACAAATCTCTCGCATTTTTTTGAATATTTACAGACCAGAATATGAGACTATTTCATTGCAGTCTTACCTCACCAACTTTAAACTTACAAAGTGTACATGCTGTGTCTCCTATAATGTGATAGCAGATATGTTTTCGCGGATTTAAAGGAAAAAGTGTAGATAAGATTTGACTTATTCCAGTGTTGTATTGGTTTGCAGAATTAATATGAATGATATAACTGAGATTAACACTTTGGTATTTCATAAAATTGGGATTAAGAGTTAGAGGAAAACAAATGTTGCCATCTTTTCATTCAGCTAGTTCATTTTATTTTCTGAAGCGGGGAGATGTTATGAAGACAAAAACATACATGGACACTTTAAAACAGATCGAGTTTTACTGAGTAGAAATTAAAGCCACAGATGCCAGCTGAAGGTCACACTGTTCCACATGTCACCATTAGCTGAGAAATGGATTCCTGAGTTTTGGTTGCTGTTTTGACAGCCATACAAATGTAACCAAAGAGTTTAAATAACACTCAGGATACCAGAAGCCAACAGAATTTGAATATTATTGTTTGGACACCTGGAAAGCAATCAAATTATGAGAATTATTATATCATGGGGAGTATATAAACCCAGCATTTTGAACACTAGAGAGAGCTACTGCCATCCAACAGTAGAGCAACTGCTGTAGAGCAGGAGTGCTAACTGACCATCTCAAACACACTCTATCAAAGACACATGTTCATGCAAACCTCTTTGCAATAAAAAAAATGAACCAAGGAGATCAGCAGCTGAAAGAGTGAATACAGCGGGGAAGATAGAGACTGTATGGTCTTGAGATTGTAATGTTTAATATGTGGGTTGTTGGAACAACATACTTTTTACAGAGTTCGAGTCAGATAGTAAGTAGCTAAGAAAAGAGGGGCTTGTATTTGTGAATAGCTGTTGTTTAGTTTTCACTAATAAAGTTAAGAAATAAACTTGTTAATCTTTGTTTAAATAGTGGAATGTAGGAGATCTGTGTCGCTCATATTTTAACAGATTACGAGGTGAGGCGACCTTTTCTGGGTGTTTGGTTTTAATTAACAGAAGGGTTCGACTCCACCTTGTAAATGTCCATCCACGCTAACCCCATTTCCCTCCACCACAACTCCTATACTCAATGCTCTGACTGATTAAGGCAAATGTGTCAAATGTGTTCAGTACCGCACTGTCTGCATTCAACTTCACTTTCAAGGAACAATGTACCTGCAGCCTTATGTCCATTTGTTTCACAACACTCCCCAGGCCCTTACCATTAAGTGTATAATTTCTGCTCACAAGCCTCCAGTCTGAAAAATATCCCTCTTCCTTCAAGCCAATTGTGATGAGCTTCTTCTGTCTCCCATGTGACTGAAACTTCCTAATCTGCCTACCAATCGGAATGTTATGAACACCTTGCTGAGGTCCACATAGACAATGTCTACCAAACTGCCTTCATCAATCTTCTTTGTCACCTCTTCATAAATCTCAATCAAATTAATGAGACATTAATGAGATCAGTCCTTGCCTTCCCAAACGTATGTAAATGCTATCCCACAGAATCCCTTCGAACAACTCACCCACCACTGACATCAGGCTCACCGGTCTATAGTTCCCCGGCTTTTTGGGTCACTATTTCCTTTTCTAGCCCCACTCCTCCACTGCTCACAACAAATGTTAAATGTAACCAGGTCGGTGATATGGCCGATGATATCGGTCTCAGACTGGGTCAGGGTCAGTTTTAGGAACAAGTCAGGCTAGTTTCTGTAATCTGCTAAAACAACACGTTTACGATCCAGAGCAATGTTACTCCAACTATGATGGAAAGATGGATGGCAAACTGTTTGCGTATTGCAAATAAAGACTCGATATTTCCCATTCTAAAAACACACACACACACACACACACACACACAAATCTGTGCAATTTCACGTTGAAAGAACCTTATCCAAATATTAGTGTAACTCATGACAAAAGGAAAAATTGAGAGATTGTCCAAAATGTGATTCTGCTTCTGAAGATATTCTACTCACACAGCTGCTAGCAATGGGATTTTATCCTGGGAGAGTTGGATTTGGCTGAATTCCCTTTGCATTAGGCTGGCAGGAGGTTCCAGGTTAGCACAGTGGCTCAGTAGTTCACACTGTTCCATCACAGCATCAGGGACATGAGTTCAATTCCAGCCTCGGGTGACTATCTGCGTGGAGTTTGGATCTTCTCCCCTTGTCTACGTGAGCTTCTGACGGGTGCTCCCGTTTCCTGCCACAGCCCAAAGCTGTATAATTCAAGTGGATTGGTCAAATAGTCCATCGTGTTCCGCGATTTCTACTTTAGGTGCACTAGTCAGTGGTAACTGTAAGGGCATGGGAAGGTTACTCTTTGGAAAGTTGGTATGTACTTGTTGGGCCGAAGGGCTTGTTTCCACACTGCTGAGATTCTATAAAAATAAGAATGGTAACAATAACAGTAGAGTTTTGTTTTAGCTCGTACACGTTACTATGATGAGGAATAATGAAGGAGAGAGAGTGCAACAGGCAGTTTCTTCTCGGGCAGGTGACATTTTCTCCCTCTCTGAGTTGAATCACACAATAATGTCATTCTCTCCCAAACTGGACCATGTGAGGTCTCCTTGTACATTGTCCAAACTATGTCTCCATCATATTCCCTGTTCCATGTCGGTGCATCATTGCTGCTGTCATACACAGAGCCATACCCTGAGCAGAAAATGGTCTCGGTCAATTTGAAGATATGTTTATATGGCCCTGCGTCATTAAAAAATAAAACGTTTAATGTATTCAGAATACATAGAACATAGAACAGTCCTGCACAGAACAGGCCCATCAGCCCACCATGTTGTTCCGACCACTGATCCTCATGTATGCACCCTCACATTTCTGTGACCATATGCATATCCAGCAGTCTCTGAAATGTCCCCAATGACCTCGCTTCCACAACTGCTGCTGGCAACGCATTCCATGCTCTCACAACTCTCTGGGTAAAGAACCCGCCTCTGACATCCCCTCTATACTTTCCTCCAACCAGCTTAAAACTATGACCCCTCGTGTTAGCCATTTCTGCTCCGGGAAATAGTCTCTGGCTATCAACACTATCTATGCCTCTCATAATCTTGAATATCTCAATTAGGTCCCCTCTCCTCCTCCTTTTCTCCAATGAAAAAAGTCCGAGTTCAGTCAACCTCTCTTCATATGATAAGCCCTCCAGTCCAGGCAGCATCCTGGTAAACCTCCTCTGAACCCTCTCCAAAGCATCCACATCTTTCCTATAATAGGATGACTAGAACTGGACACAGTATTCCAAGTGCGGTCTAACCAAAGTTTTAAAGAGCTGCAACAAGATCTCACGACTGTTAAACTCAGTTCCCGTGTTAATGAAAGCCAAAACACCATATACTTTCTGAACAACCCTGTCCACTTTGGTGGCCATTTTAAGGAATATATGTACCTGCACACCAAGATCTCTCTGTTCCTTCACACTGCCAAAAATCCTATCCTTAATCCTGTACTCAGCTTTCAAATTCGACCTTCCAAAATGCATCACATCGCATTTATCCAGGTTGAACTCCATCTGCCACCTCTCAACCCATCTCTGCATCCTGTCAATGTCCCGCTGCAGCCTACAACAGCCCTCTACATTGTCAACGACACCTCCAACCTTCGTGTCATCTGCAAACTTGCTGACCCATCCTTCAATGCCCTCATCCAAGTCATTAAAAAAATTACAAACAGTAGAGGCCCAAGGACAGAGCCCTGTGGAACATCACTCACCACAGACTTCCAGGCAGAATATTTTCCTTCCGCTACCACTTGCTGTCTTCTGCTGGCCAGCCAATCCTGTATCCAAACAGGTAACACAGATACCGGTGTTAAAATGAATGTTTTATTTTAACAAATACAGAAATTGCTGGAAAAGCTCGGCAGGTCTGTCAGCATCCAGATGACTTTTACATGATGGAGTTGTACCAGCCTCCACCACTTCCTCTGGCAGCTCAGTCCATACACGCACCACCCTTTATGTGAAAAGGTGCCCCTTAGGTCTCTTCAAAATCTTTCCCCTCTCACTTTCCACCAATGTCCTCTAGTTTTGGACGCCCCTAACCTGGGGAAAAACCTTGACTACAAACCCTATCCATGACCGTTCTGATTTTATAAACCTTTACTGCTGTGAAATGTGACTTCAATCAACAAGAATGGCTGTACTTCCAATAATCCTGGGCCGAAATGCTGAAATGCAACACTGACACCTGTTCTTTCTCCATCAAGTCACAATTATAAAACCACTTTAATCGGTTTGTTCAGATATATTAGGTGACACTTCTTTGGGATTTACACCTAGACCTTTGTGCCCAGAGGTAGGGACACGAACACCACTCGGCAATACCCATAAAGCTGTAACAGTATTCTACATAGAACATAGAACATAGAAAGATACAGCGCAGTACAGGCCCTTCGGCCCTCGATGTTGCGCCGACCGAATCCTACCTAACCTACACTAGCCCAATAACTTCCAAATGCCTATCCAATGCCCGCTTAAATGACCATAAAGAAGGAGAGTTCACCACTGCTACTGGCAGGGCATTCCATGAACTCACAACCCGTTGTGTAAAGAATCTACCCCTAACATCTGTCCTATACCTACCACCCCTTAATTTAAAGCTGTGTCCCCTAGTAACACCTGACTCCATTAGCGGTAAAAGGTTCTCAGTGTCGACCCTATCTAAACCCCTAATCATCTTATACACCTCTATCAAATCTCCCCTAAACCTTCTCTTCTCCAATGAGAACAGCCCCAAGTGCCTCAGCCTTTCCTCATAAGATTTTCCTACCATTCCAGGCAACATCCTGGTAAACCTCCTCTGCACTCGTTCCAATGCCTCCACATCCTTCCTATAGTATGGCGACCAAAACTGCACACAATACTCCAGATGAGGCCGCACCAGAGTCTTATACAGTTGCAACATGACCTCAGGACTCCGGAACTCAATTCCTCTACCAATAAAGCCCAGTACACCATATGCCTTCCTCACAGCACTATTTACCTGGGTGGCGACTTTCAGAGATCTGTGTACATGGACACCAAGATCCCTCTGCTCATCCACACTACCAAGTAGCCTACCATTAGCCCAGTAATCCATCTTCTTGTTACTCCTACCAAAGTGAATGACTTCACACTTAGCTACATTGAATTCCATTTGCCACATTTCTGCCCAGCTCTGCAACTTATCTATATCCCGCTGTAACCTACCACTTCCTTCCTCACTATCCACAACTCCACCGACTTTTGTGACATCCGCAAACTTGCTTACCCAGCTTTCAAGCCCTTCCTCTAGATCATTTATAAAGATAACAAAAAGCAATGGTCCCAAAACAGATCCTTGTGGTACACCGCTAGTAACTGCACTCCAAGATGAACATAGTCCATCAACTACTACCCTCTGTCTCCTTCCAGCCAGCCAATTCCTAATCCAAACCTCTAATGTATCCTCAATGACATACCTACGTAAGTTTAGCATTAGCCTACCATGGGGAACCTTATCGAACGCCTTACTAAAATCCATATACACAACATCTACTGCTTTACCCTCGTCCACTTCCTTAGTCACCTTCTCAAAGAACTCAATAAGGTTTGTGAGGCACGACCTGCCCTTCACAAAACCATGCTGGCTATCCTTGATCACGTTATTCCTATCCAGATGTTCATAAATCTTATCCCTTACCATTCTCTCTAAGACTTTGCCCACCACTGAAGTCAGACTCACTGGCCTATAGTTACTAGGGCTATCCCTACTCCCTTTCTTGAACAAGGGGACCACATTCGCTATCCTCCAGTCCTCTGGTACTATTCCCGTTGACAATGACGACATAAAAATCCAGGCCAATGGCTCTGCTATCTCTTCCCTAGCTTCCCATAGGATCCTAGGGTAAATGCCATCAGGCCCAGGAGACTTATCTATTTTCATCCTCTCCAATATTCCCAGAACCTCTTCCCTGCATATTTCCAGGCCATCCATTCTAATCATTTGTGACTCCATATTCACATCAGCAACAGTGTCCTGTTCCTGAGTGAATACTGATGAAAAGTATTGATTTAGTGTCTCTCCAATCTCCTCCGCCTCCACACACAACTTCCCACTACTATCCTTGACTGGACCGATACCTACCTAGTCATCCTTTTATTCCTGACATACCGATAGAAAGCCTTTGGGTTTTCCCTAATCCTACCAGCTAAAGACTTTTCATGTCCCCTTCTCGCTTCTCTTAGCTCTCTCTTTAGATCCTTCCTGGCTACCTTATAACTCTCTATCGCCCCAACTGAACCTTCACGCCTCATCTTTACATATGCCGCCTTCTTCCCTTTCACAAGGGATTCCAATTCCTTACCAAACCACGGCTGCCTCACAAGGCCCTTTACACCATGCCTAACTGGTACATACTTATCGAGGACACGTAGTAGCTGCTCCTTGAACAATCCCCACATCTCATTAGTGTTCTTCTCTTGAAGCCTGTTTTACCAATCCACACATCCTAAGTCATGCCTCACTGCATCATAATTTCCCTGCCCCCAGCTATAACTCTTGCCCTGCGGCGCACACTTATCCCTCTCCATCACTAAAGTAAAAGTCACCGAGTTGTGGTCACTGTCCCCGAAGTGCTCACCTACCTCCAAAGTCTAACACCTGGCCTGGTTCATTACCTAGAACCAAATCCAGTATAGCCTCACCTCTTGTTGGCCTGTCTACATATTGTGTCAGGAAACCCTCCTGCACACATTGGACAAACACCGACCCATCTAATGAACTCGAGCTATAGCTCTCCCAGTCAATATCTGGGAAGTTAAAGTCCCCCATAACAACCACCCTGCTACCCTCACTCTTTTCCTGAATCATCCTCGCAATATTATCCTCTACTTCTCTAGGACTATTAGGAGGCCTGTAGAAAACACCTAACAGGGTGACCTCACCTTTCCTATTTCTAACCTCAGCCCAAACTACTTCAGATGGCAAGTCCTCTTCCATCGTCCATTCTACTGCTGTAATACTATCTTTGACAAGTAATGCCACACCTCCTCCTTTTTTACCCCCATGTCTGATCCTACTAAAACATTTGAACCCTGGAACGTGCAACAGCCATTCTTGTCCCTGTTCTACCCACGTCTCTGTAATGGCCACAACATCGAAGTCCCAGGTACCAACCCACGCTGCAAGTTCACCTACCTTATTTCTTATACTTCTGGCATTGAAGTATACACACTTCAATCCACCCTTCTGTTTACAGGCACCCTCCTTCGAGATCGCTGCATTATTCATAACCTCCCTACACTCAAGGTCCTGTACCCTAAAGCTACAGTCCAGGTTCCCATGCCCCGGTGGAGTTAGTTTAAACCCTCCCAAAGAGCACTAGCAAACCTCCCCCCAAGGATACTGGTGCCCCTCAGGTTCAGGTGTAGACCATCCTTTTTATAGAGGTCCCACCTTCCCCAGAAAGAACCCCAGTTGTCCAGAAACCGGAATCCCTCCCTCCTGCACCATCCCTGTAGCCACACATTTAACTGCTCTCTCTCCCTATTCCTCGACTCTCTATCACGTGGCACGGGTAACAAACCAGAGACTACAACTCTGTTTGTTCTAACTCTGAGCTTTCAACCTAGCTCCCTGAAAGCCTGCCTGACATCCTCACCCCTCTTCCTACCTATATCGTTGGTGCCAATGTGGACCACGATCTGGGGCTGCTCCCCCTCCCCCTTAAGGACCCGGAAAACACGAGCAGCGACATCACGTACCCTTGCACCTGGGAGGCAACATACCAAACGTGAGTCACTGTCGCCCCCACAAAACCGTCTGTCTGTACCCCTCACTATCGAGTCCCCAAGAACTATCGCTCTACCTTTCTCCACCCTTCCCTTCTGAGCAACGGGGCCAGGCTCCGTGCCAGAGGCCTGAACCTCGTTGCTTGCCCCTGGTAAGTCATCCCCCCCACAAGTATCCAAAACGGTATACTTGTTCTTGAGGGGAATGACCGCAGGGGGTCCCTGCACTGGCTTCCTCCTCCCACTCCCCCTCACTGTCACCCATCTATCTTGAACTTTCGGAGTAACTACTTCCCTAAAGCTCTGATCTATGACCCTCTCTGCCTCCCAAATGATCCGCAGTTCATCCAAATCCAGCTCCAGTTCCCTAACACGGGCTTGGAGGAGCTGGAGATGGGTGCACTTCTTGCAAGTGTACTCAGCAGGGACGCTAATGGCTTCCCTCACCTCATTCTCCTGTGTGTTTGTTCATCAGCCTGTTCTGTCATACTGTGACATACCTCTGCAACAGGCAGGACTTCAATCCAGGCCTTCTCGTCCAGAGCTAGGAACACTACCACACAAGTTCAGGAATTGGAATCAAATCCAGAGCTCTGGCTCAGAGACATGGACACTGCCCACTATACTACCATACCCAGATTTTGGGTCATATTTTAGTGCCCGCTTCCAGCTCAGTGTGGATTGATTATAATCAGGTTACTATTACTGAATTACAAAAAACACTTTGTATTATTAAACAAATGCAAGATATTTGTCTCAACTGTAGGATATTGAGTGTACTTGCTGAATATTGAAATTAACTATGACCATCTTTAATCGCTATTATCTGTAGTCTGCAATATTAGGGAAAGAAATCCCGCAGAAACACTCTGCCCAATGAAGGGTCTCAAATAGATGTTTATTACTGAACACCAGAGGCGAAGGAAGGGATTAATTTCTGACCCCAAAACACCGATCAATCTTACCCACCTCTAACATGTGTCTGCCCTCTTCCTAAAACCATGAAATGACACCAGGCCGCTGATTACTGTCCAGCCTCTCCTCCCCACTGACTGTGTCTGCAATCTGTCCCTCCTCCCTCTAACCACACAAGGCAACCCAAGCTCAGGGTCTTTGTGAAAATCAAGGCCGGAGTGTGCAGGCCTCCTGGAGAGGGGGAGGGCATTTTAAAATTGAAGGGGGGGGGGGAGGTGGCAGTCATATCACACACTGGGCTGAGGGGTGGCAGATGGAGGATAGTCTGGATTAATGCCAGGCATTGGATTTGGTAAATCAAACAACAACAGGACCTATACAATTAAAAGTAGGGTCTTTTGGTGGTGTTGTAGTACAGAGACCTAGGCCGTCAGGTTTAATTCTTTACAATTTGCATCTGATACAGAAAGTGGCTAAGAAGGTGTTTAACACACTTGTCTTCATAGGTCAGACCTTTGAGTATCGGAATTGGGACGTCATGTTGTGGTTGTACAGGACATTGGTGAGACCTCTCCTGGAATACTGTGTCCAGTCTGGATATCCTGCCCGCTCATTCCATAGGCACACCACCCTCGGGGTGAAAAAGCTGCCCCTTAGGTCACTTTTAAATGTTACTCTCTCACCTTAAGCCTATGTCCTCTAGTTTTGGTCTCCCCCGTACCTTTAGCAAATACCTTGACTATTCACTTTGATATCATTGACCTTGATGTTATTAAGCTGGAGAGGGTTCAGAAGAGTTTAACCTGGATGTTGCTGGAAATGGAGGGATTGAGCTATAAGGAGAGGCTGAATCGGCTGGGACTTTTTTCACTGGAGAGTATGAGATGGAGGGGTAACTTTAAAGAGGTTTGTAAAATGATGAGGGGTACAGATTAGCTGTAGGGCTGATGTCTTTTCCCTAGAGTTGGGGATTCAAAACTGAGGGATATTTTGAGGCGTGAGGAAAAAGATTTACAAAAGTCAGGAGAGGTAATTATTTTAGACAGAAGCTGGCTTGTGTGTGGAATGAACTTCCAGAGGAACTGGTTAAAATAGGGGCAGTTACAATTTTTAAAGGACATTTAGATCAGTACATAGATAAGACATCAGTTTGGATGGTGCTGTGAGCAGCTGCCCTCTCCCTCCCTCTCTCTGAGTGAATCTCTGTTGGTTTTCACCCTCTGCCAATGCCTGTGCAGTGGCGTGGAGAGGCCAGCAGAGGGAGGCATTGCATCACTTTCAGCACCACAGAGACTGCCAGACCTGCCCCACACAGAGACACAGAGATACACACACAGTAATTGTTAGGGCACTGCGTGAAGCTCATCTGATAACTTAAACTAAACTAAACATAAAGAAATGCTCAATTTACCTTGTAAACTGTTGAAATATGAGTGATAGAGAACTCCCAAAAAATATCAATGTATTTTTTTTTAACTCTGAAAGTGACCATTTTACATCAACTATTCACAACTCTGGGACCCTCTTTCTCCTCACTGCTGATTACCATACTCCAACTCTACAGCAATATACTGTTTCAATGAGATACTTATTAAAATTACATAAACGTAATTTCAAAACCAAACAGCAGCTGTTGTTTCATCTGACCTCACACCAATCTCCCTTTTTCCCATCTTTCCTGGGAAGACTGGCTCGCTCATGTTACAGGCTCTCTCTCTCTTATTCCTGATGAAGGGCTTATGCTCGAAACGTCGAATTCTCTATTCCTGAGATGCTGCCTAACCTGCTGTGCTTTGACCAGCAACACATTTGCAGCTGTGATCTCCAGCATCTGCAGACCTCATTTTTTACTCGAAGATTTTAACCTACTGCGAATCCTCTTACAAGGATGCCTTCCTTGAAGAAGCTCTCTTCCTCCCTCTACAAGGATCTCAGCCGGCTTGGCTCACTCTCTCTTATTCCTGATGAAGGGCTTATGCTCGAAACGTCGAATTCTCTATTCCTGAGATGCTGCCTAACCTGCTGTGCTTTGACCAGCAACACATTTGCAGCTGTGATCTCCAGCATCTGCAGACCTCATTTTTTACTCGAAGATTTTAACCTACTGCGAATCCTCTTACAAGGATGCCTTCCTTGAAGAAGCTCTCTTCCTCCCTCTACAAGGATCTCAGCCGGCTTGGCTCTCTCTCTCTTATTCCTGATGAAGGGCTTATGCTCGAAACGTCGAATTCTCTATTCCTGAGATGCTGCCTAACCTGCTGTGCTTTGACCAGCAACACATTTGCAGCTGTGATCTCCAGCATCTGCAGACCTCATTTTTTACTCGAAGATTTTAACCTACTGCGAATCCTCTTACAAGGATGCCTTCCTTGAAGAAGCTCTCTTCCTCCCTCTACAAGGATCTCAGCCGGCTTGGCTCTCTCTCTCTTATTCCTGATGAAGGGCTTATGCTCGAAACGTCGAATTCTCTATTCCTGAGATGCTGCCTAACCTGCTGTGCTTTGACCAGCAACACATTTGCAGCTGTGATCTCCAGCATCTGCAGACCTCATTTTTTACTCGAAGATTTTAACCTACTGCGAATCCTCTTACAAGGATGCCTTCCTTGAAGAAGCTCTCTTCCTCCCTCTACAAGGATCTCAGCCGGCTTGGCTCTCTCTCTCTTATTCCTGATGAAGGGCTTATGCTCGAAACGTCGAATTCTCTATTCCTGAGATGCTGCCTAACCTGCTGTGCTTTGACCAGCAACACATTTGCAGCTGTGATCTCCAGCATCTGCAGACCTCATTTTTTACTCGAAGATTTTAACCTACTGCGAATCCTCTTACAAGGATGCCTTCCTTGAAGAAGCTCTCTTCCTCCCTCTACAAGGATCTCAGCCGGCTTGGCTCTCTCTCTCTTATTCCTGATGAAGGGCTTATGCTCGAAACGTCGAATTCTCTATTCCTGAGATGCTGCCTAACCTGCTGTGCTTTGACCAGCAACACATTTGCAGCTGTGATCTCCAGCATCTGCAGACCTCATTTTTTACTCGAAGATTTTAACCTACTGCGAATCCTCTTACAAGGATGCCTTCCTTGAAGAAGCTCTCTTCCTCCCTCTACAAGGATCTCAGCCGGCTTGGCTCTCTCTCTCTTATTCCTGATGAAGGGCTTATGCTCGAAACGTCGAATTCTCTATTCCTGAGATGCTGCCTAACCTGCTGTGCTTTGACCAGCAACACATTTGCAGCTGTGATCTCCAGCATCTGCAGACCTCATTTTTTACTCGAAGATTTTAACCTACTGCGAATCCTCTTACAAGGATGCCTTCCTTGAAGAAGCTCTCTTCCTCCCTCTACAAGGATCTCAGCCGGCTTGGCTCTCTCTCTCTTATTCCTGATGAAGGGCTTATGCTCGAAACGTCGAATTCTCTATTCCTGAGATGCTGCCTAACCTGCTGTGCTTTGACCAGCAACACATTTGCAGCTGTGATCTCCAGCATCTGCAGACCTCATTTTTTACTCGAAGATTTTAACCTACTGCGAATCCTCTTACAAGGATGCCTTCCTTGAAGAAGCTCTCTTCCTCCCTCTACAAGGATCTCAGCCGGCTTGGCTCTCTCTCTCTTATTCCTGATGAAGGGCTTATGCTCGAAACGTCGAATTCTCTATTCCTGAGATGCTGCCTAACCTGCTGTGCTTTGACCAGCAACACATTTGCAGCTGTGATCTCCAGCATCTGCAGACCTCATTTTTTACTCGAAGATTTTAACCTACTGCGAATCCTCTTACAAGGATGCCTTCCTTGAAGAAGCTCTCTTCCTCCCTCTACAAGGATCTCAGCCGGCTTGGCTCTCTCTCTCTTATTCCTGATGAAGGGCTTATGCTCGAAACGTCGAATTCTCTATTCCTGAGATGCTGCCTAACCTGCTGTGCTTTGACCAGCAACACATTTGCAGCTGTGATCTCCAGCATCTGCAGACCTCATTTTTTACTCGAAGATTTTAACCTACTGCGAATCCTCTTACAAGGATGCCTTCCTTGAAGAAGCTCTCTTCCACCCTCTACAAGGATCTCAGCCGGCTTGGCTCTCTCTCTCTTATTCCTGATGAAGGGCTTATGCTCGAAACGTCGAATTCTCTATTCCTGAGATGCTGCCTAACCTGCTGTGCTTTGACCAGCAACACATTTGCAGCTGTGATCTCCAGCATCTGCAGACCTCATTTTTTACTCGAAGATTTTAACCTACTGCGAATCCTCTTACAAGGATGCCTTCCTTGAAGAAGCTCTCTTCCTCCCTCTACAAGGATCTCAGCCGGCTTGGCTCTCTCTCTCTTATTCCTGATGAAGGGCTTATGCTCGAAACGTCGAATTCTCTATTCCTGAGATGCTGCCTAACCTGCTGTGCTTTGACCAGCAACACATTTGCAGCTGTGATCTCCAGCATCTGCAGACCTCATTTTTTACTCGAAGATTTTAACCTACTGCGAATCCTCTTACAAGGATGCCTTCCTTGAAGAAGCTCTCTTCCTCCCTCTACAAGGATCTCAGCCGGCTTGGCTCTCTCTCTCTTATTCCTGATGAAGGGCTTATGCTCGAAACGTCGAATTCTCTATTCCTGAGATGCTGCCTAACCTGCTGTGCTTTGACCAGCAACACATTTGCAGCTGTGATCTCCAGCATCTGCAGACCTCATTTTTTACTCGAAGATTTTAACCTACTGCGAATCCTCTTACAAGGATGCCTTCCTTGAAGAAGCTCTCTTCCTCCCTCTACAAGGATCTCAGCCGGCTTGGCTCTCTCTCTCTTATTCCTGATGAAGGGCTTATGCTCGAAACGTCGAATTCTCTATTCCTGAGATGCTGCCTAACCTGCTGTGCTTTGACCAGCAACACATTTGCAGCTGTGATCTCCAGCATCTGCAGACCTCATTTTTTACTCGAAGATTTTAACCTACTGCGAATCCTCTTACAAGGATGCCTTCCTTGAAGAAGCTCTCTTCCTCCCTCTACAAGGATCTCAGCCGGCTTGGCTCTCTCTCTCTTATTCCTGATGAAGGGCTTATGCTCGAAACGTCGAATTCTCTATTCCTGAGATGCTGCCTAACCTGCTGTGCTTTGACCAGCAACACATTTGCAGCTGTGATCTCCAGCATCTGCAGACCTCATTTTTTACTCGAAGATTTTAACCTACTGCGAATCCTCTTACAAGGATGCCTTCCTTGAAGAAGCTCTCTTCCTCCCTCTACAAGGATCTCAGCCGGCTTGGCTCTCTCTCTCTTATTCCTGATGAAGGGCTTATGCTCGAAACGTCGAATTCTCTATTCCTGAGATGCTGCCTAACCTGCTGTGCTTTGACCAGCAACACATTTGCAGCTGTGATCTCCAGCATCTGCAGACCTCATTTTTTACTCGAAGATTTTAACCTACTGCGAATCCTCTTACAAGGATGCCTTCCTTGAAGAAGCTCTCTTCCTCCCTCTACAAGGATCTCAGCCGGCTTGGCTCTCTCTCTCTTATTCCTGATGAAGGGCTTATGCTCGAAACGTCGAATTCTCTATTCCTGAGATGCTGCCTAACCTGCTGTGCTTTGACCAGCAACACATTTGCAGCTGTGATCTCCAGCATCTGCAGACCTCATTTTTTACTCGAAGATTTTAACCTACTGCGAATCCTCTTACAAGGATGCCTTCCTTGAAGAAGCTCTCTTCCTCCCTCTACAAGGATCTCAGCCGGCTTGGCTCTCTCTCTCTTATTCCTGATGAAGGGCTTATGCTCGAAACGTCGAATTCTCTATTCCTGAGATGCTGCCTAACCTGCTGTGCTTTGACCAGCAACACATTTGCAGCTGTGATCTCCAGCATCTGCAGACCTCATTTTTTACTCGAAGATTTTAACCTACTGCGAATCCTCTTACAAGGATGCCTTCCTTGAAGAAGCTCTCTTCCTCCCTCTACAAGGATCTCAGCCGGCTTGGCTCTCTCTCTCTTATTCCTGATGAAGGGCTTATGCTCGAAACGTCGAATTCTCTATTCCTGAGATGCTGCCTAACCTGCTGTGCTTTGACCAGCAACACATTTGCAGCTGTGATCTCCAGCATCTGCAGACCTCATTTTTTACTCGAAGATTTTAACCTACTGCGAATCCTCTTACAAGGATGCCTTCCTTGAAGAAGCTCTCTTCCTCCCTCTACAAGGATCTCAGCCGGCTTGGCTCTCTCTCTCTTATTCCTGATGAAGGGCTTATGCTCGAAACGTCGAATTCTCTATTCCTGAGATGCTGCCTAACCTGCTGTGCTTTGACCAGCAACACATTTGCAGCTGTGATCTCCAGCATCTGCAGACCTCATTTTTTACTCGAAGATTTTAACCTACTGCGAATCCTCTTACAAGGATGCCTTCCTTGAAGAAGCTCTCTTCCTCCCTCTACAAGGATCTCAGCCGGCTTGGCTCTCTCTCTCTTATTCCTGATGAAGGGCTTATGCTCGAAACGTCGAATTCTCTATTCCTGAGATGCTGCCTAACCTGCTGTGCTTTGACCAGCAACACATTTGCAGCTGTGATCTCCAGCATCTGCAGACCTCATTTTTTACTCGAAGATTTTAACCTACTGCGAATCCTCTTACAAGGATGCCTTCCTTGAAGAAGCTCTCTTCCTCCCTCTACAAGGATCTCAGCCGGCTTGGCTCTCTCTCTCTTATTCCTGATGAAGGGCTTATGCTCGAAACGTCGAATTCTCTATTCCTGAGATGCTGCCTAACCTGCTGTGCTTTGACCAGCAACACATTTGCAGCTGTGATCTCCAGCATCTGCAGACCTCATTTTTTACTCGAAGATTTTAACCTACTGCGAATCCTCTTACAAGGATGCCTTCCTTGAAGAAGCTCTCTTCCTCCCTCTACAAGGATCTCAGCCGGCTTGGCTCTCTCTCTCTTATTCCTGATGAAGGGCTTATGCTCGAAACGTCGAATTCTCTATTCCTGAGATGCTGCCTAACCTGCTGTGCTTTGACCAGCAACACATTTGCAGCTGTGATCTCCAGCATCTGCAGACCTCATTTTTTACTCGAAGATTTTAACCTACTGCGAATCCTCTTACAAGGATGCCTTCCTTGAAGAAGCTCTCTTCCTCCCTCTACAAGGATCTCAGCCGGCTTGGCTCTCTCTCTCTTATTCCTGATGAAGGGCTTATGCTCGAAACGTCGAATTCTCTATTCCTGAGATGCTGCCTAACCTGCTGTGCTTTGACCAGCAACACATTTGCAGCTGTGATCTCCAGCATCTGCAGACCTCATTTTTTACTCGAAGATTTTAACCTACTGCGAATCCTCTTACAAGGATGCCTTCCTTGAAGAAGCTCTCTTCCTCCCTCTACAAGGATCTCAGCCGGCTTGGCTCTCTCTCTCTTATTCCTGATGAAGGGCTTATGCTCGAAACGTCGAATTCTCTATTCCTGAGATGCTGCCTAACCTGCTGTGCTTTGACCAGCAACACATTTGCAGCTGTGATCTCCAGCATCTGCAGACCTCATTTTTTACTCGAAGATTTTAACCTACTGCGAATCCTCTTACAAGGATGCCTTCCTTGAAGAAGCTCTCTTCCTCCCTCTACAAGGATCTCAGCCGGCTTGGCTCTCTCTCTCTTATTCCTGATGAAGGGCTTATGCTCGAAACGTCGAATTCTCTATTCCTGAGATGCTGCCTAACCTGCTGTGCTTTGACCAGCAACACATTTGCAGCTGTGATCTCCAGCATCTGCAGACCTCATTTTTTACTCGAAGATTTTAACCTACTGCGAATCCTCTTACAAGGATGCCTTCCTTGAAGAAGCTCTCTTCCTCCCTCTACAAGGATCTCAGCCGGCTTGGCTCTCTCTCTCTTATTCCTGATGAAGGGCTTATGCTCGAAACGTCGAATTCTCTATTCCTGAGATGCTGCCTAACCTGCTGTGCTTTGACCAGCAACACATTTGCAGCTGTGATCTCCAGCATCTGCAGACCTCATTTTTTACTCGAAGATTTTAACCTACTGCGAATCCTCTTACAAGGATGCCTTCCTTGAAGAAGCTCTCTTCCTCCCTCTACAAGGATCTCAGCCGGCTTGGCTCTCTCTCTCTTATTCCTGATGAAGGGCTTATGCTCGAAACGTCGAATTCTCTATTCCTGAGATGCTGCCTAACCTGCTGTGCTTTGACCAGCAACACATTTGCAGCTGTGATCTCCAGCATCTGCAGACCTCATTTTTTACTCGAAGATTTTAACCTACTGCGAATCCTCTTACAAGGATGCCTTCCTTGAAGAAGCTCTCTTCCTCCCTCTACAAGGATCTCAGCCGGCTTGGCTCTCTCTCTCTTATTCCTGATGAAGGGCTTATGCTCGAAACGTCGAATTCTCTATTCCTGAGATGCTGCCTAACCTGCTGTGCTTTGACCAGCAACACATTTGCAGCTGTGATCTCCAGCATCTGCAGACCTCATTTTTTACTCGAAGATTTTAACCTACTGCGAATCCTCTTACAAGGATGCCTTCCTTGAAGAAGCTCTCTTCCTCCCTCTACAAGGATCTCAGCCGGCTTGGCTCTCTCTCTCTTATTCCTGATGAAGGGCTTATGCTCGAAACGTCGAATTCTCTATTCCTGAGATGCTGCCTAACCTGCTGTGCTTTGACCAGCAACACATTTGCAGCTGTGATCTCCAGCATCTGCAGACCTCATTTTTTACTCGAAGATTTTAACCTACTGCGAATCCTCTTACAAGGATGCCTTCCTTGAAGAAGCTCTCTTCCTCCCTCTACAAGGATCTCAGCCGGCTTGGCTCTCTCTCTCTTATTCCTGATGAAGGGCTTATGCTCGAAACGTCGAATTCTCTATTCCTGAGATGCTGCCTAACCTGCTGTGCTTTGACCAGCAACACATTTGCAGCTGTGATCTCCAGCATCTGCAGACCTCATTTTTTACTCGAAGATTTTAACCTACTGCGAATCCTCTTACAAGGATGCCTTCCTTGAAGAAGCTCTCTTCCTCCCTCTACAAGGATCTCAGCCGGCTTGGCTCTCTCTCTCTTATTCCTGATGAAGGGCTTATGCTCGAAACGTCGAATTCTCTATTCCTGAGATGCTGCCTAACCTGCTGTGCTTTGACCAGCAACACATTTGCAGCTGTGATCTCCAGCATCTGCAGACCTCATTTTTTACTCGAAGATTTTAACCTACTGCGAATCCTCTTACAAGGATGCCTTCCTTGAAGAAGCTCTCTTCCTCCCTCTACAAGGATCTCAGCCGGCTTGGCTCTCTCTCTCTTATTCCTGATGAAGGGCTTATGCTCGAAACGTCGAATTCTCTATTCCTGAGATGCTGCCTAACCTGCTGTGCTTTGACCAGCAACACATTTGCAGCTGTGATCTCCAGCATCTGCAGACCTCATTTTTTACTCGAAGATTTTAACCTACTGCGAATCCTCTTACAAGGATGCCTTCCTTGAAGAAGCTCTCTTCCTCCCTCTACAAGGATCTCAGCCGGCTTGGCTCTCTCTCTCTTATTCCTGATGAAGGGCTTATGCTCGAAACGTCGAATTCTCTATTCCTGAGATGCTGCCTAACCTGCTGTGCTTTGACCAGCAACACATTTGCAGCTGTGATCTCCAGCATCTGCAGACCTCATTTTTTACTCGAAGATTTTAACCTACTGCGAATCCTCTTACAAGGATGCCTTCCTTGAAGAAGCTCTCTTCCTCCCTCTACAAGGATCTCAGCCGGCTTGGCTCTCTCTCTCTTATTCCTGATGAAGGGCTTATGCTCGAAACGTCGAATTCTCTATTCCTGAGATGCTGCCTAACCTGCTGTGCTTTGACCAGCAACACATTTGCAGCTGTGATCTCCAGCATCTGCAGACCTCATTTTTTACTCGAAGATTTTAACCTACTGCGAATCCTCTTACAAGGATGCCTTCCTTGAAGAAGCTCTCTTCCTCCCTCTACAAGGATCTCAGCCGGCTTGGCTCTCTCTCTCTTATTCCTGATGAAGGGCTTATGCTCGAAACGTCGAATTCTCTATTCCTGAGATGCTGCCTAACCTGCTGTGCTTTGACCAGCAACACATTTGCAGCTGTGATCTCCAGCATCTGCAGACCTCATTTTTTACTCGAAGATTTTAACCTACTGCGAATCCTCTTACAAGGATGCCTTCCTTGAAGAAGCTCTCTTCCTCCCTCTACAAGGATCTCAGCCGGCTTGGCTCTCTCTCTCTTATTCCTGATGAAGGGCTTATGCTCGAAACGTCGAATTCTCTATTCCTGAGATGCTGCCTAACCTGCTGTGCTTTGACCAGCAACACATTTGCAGCTGTGATCTCCAGCATCTGCAGACCTCATTTTTTACTCGAAGATTTTAACCTACTGCGAATCCTCTTACAAGGATGCCTTCCTTGAAGAAGCTCTCTTCCTCCCTCTACAAGGATCTCAGCCGGCTTGGCTCTCTCTCTCTTATTCCTGATGAAGGGCTTATGCTCGAAACTTCGAATTCTCTATTCCTGAGATGCTGCCTAACCTGCTGTGCTTTGACCAGCAACACATTTGCAGCTGTGATCTCCAGCATCTGCAGACCTCATTTTTTACTCGAAGATTTTAACCTACTGCGAATCCTCTTACAAGGATGCCTTCCTTGAAGAAGCTCTCTTCCTCCCTCTACAAGGATCTCAGCCGGCTTGGCTCTCTCTCTCTTATTCCTGATGAAGGGCTTATGCTCGAAACGTCGAATTCTCTATTCCTGAGATGCTGCCTAACCTGCTGTGCTTTGACCAGCAACACATTTGCAGCTGTGATCTCCAGCATCTGCAGACCTCATTTTTTACTCGAAGATTTTAACCTACTGCGAATCCTCTTACAAGGATGCCTTCCTTGAAGAAGCTCTCTTCCTCCCTCTACAAGGATCTCAGCCGGCTTGGCTCTCTCTCTCTTATTCCTGATGAAGGGCTTATGCTCGAAACGTCGAATTCTCTATTCCTGAGATGCTGCCTAACCTGCTGTGCTTTGACCAGCAACACATTTGCAGCTGTGATCTCCAGCATCTGCAGACCTCATTTTTTACTCGAAGATTTTAACCTACTGCGAATCCTCTTACAAGGATGCCTTCCTTGAAGAAGCTCTCTTCCTCCCTCTACAAGGATCTCAGCCGGCTTGGCTCTCTCTCTCTTATTCCTGATGAAGGGCTTATGCTCGAAACGTCGAATTCTCTATTCCTGAGATGCTGCCTAACCTGCTGTGCTTTGACCAGCAACACATTTGCAGCTGTGATCTCCAGCATCTGCAGACCTCATTTTTTACTCATGTTACAGGATGTTGTCGAAGTGTCTACGTTTCAGCATTCCGAAACCTGGGAACACATCCATCCATGACACTGTCTCTCAGTCTCCCCCTCTCTGTGTATACCCCAAACCCCTCCCATGTGGTGATATTTAAACTGATTACCCCGCCATCTCTCTCTGGCAGGGATGTTCACACCCACAGCACCCCCCCCGTCAGAGCACAATGGGGATATGGAGCTGGAAATGGGTGGGAGCTGCACATCCTGTCACTTCCAGCATGGGCTGCAAGTTTCCCCTCACTGGGCAGGGATCTAACACAGTGTTACTGAGCAATTCACTGGGGTGGGGTACACAGTCCTACATGCTGGGAGGGTAACTGCTCCTGGGTTACAGATCAATGCACTGGGGTGGGGTACACAGCCCTACATGCTGGGAGGGTAACTGCTCCTGGGTTACAGATCAATGCACTGGGGTGGGGTACACAGCCCTACATGCTGGGAGGGTAACTGCTCCTGGGTTACAGATCAATGCACTGGGGTGGGGTACACAGCCCTACATGCTGGGAGGGTAACTGCTCCTGGGTTACAGATGAATTCACGGGTGATCACTGCACAGGTCTCTGTGCTGGTCAGACTGTCTGGTTGAGGTTTATAGATAATACAATGATGTGGTCAGTGCAGCTCCCCGTGCTGGACAGATATGTAACCTGTGCACGGTACATCATGGTGGTGGGGTGGATGGGGTGAAAGGTGATGGACAGGTCACGGAGTTTCCCGGAAATTTCTGTCACCGACATTCTATAACTGACATTCCCCGGAACGTTCTGTCCCTGACATTCTATAACTGACATTCCCCGGAACGTTCTGTCCCTGACATTCTATAACTGACATTCTGCAGAACGTTCTGTCCCCGACATTCTATAACTGACATTCCCCCGGAACGTTCTGTCCCTGACATTCTATAACTGACATTTCCCGGAACTTTCTGTCCCTGACATTCTATAACTGATATTCCCCGGAACGTTCTGTCCCTGACATTCTATAACTGACATTCCCCGGAACGTCCTGTCCCTGACATTCTATAACTGACATTCCCCGGAACGTTCTGTCCCTGACATTCTATAACCGACATTCCCCGGAACGTTCTGTCCCTGACGTTGTTTGTTTGTGAACGGCCGGACGTCAGTGAATTGAACAAACGATAAGATCCCGAGGGAAGAGATCCCGTTCCAGGGAGAAGGAGACACTGTTCCGAAGGCCCCTCAGGCAGTTAAAGGGGGGAATACGTTTTCCCTGCGTTTACATTTCTCCACGACACAGGATCGACCACAATTTAGACCAAAATACAGAAATTCCCAAACTCCGTTTGTCTTCAGGAAACTGGGAGAGAATCCTTCAGGACAGCAATGTTCCCACCCTCCGTATTAGGAACTGGGAAGGAGTGACCTGTGTCTGCTCTCGAGTGATCGAGTGTGTGGGAATGTTCTAGAAACCATCTGTCCTTATGGATGTGTCTCTGTGTGTTTGGGGAGGGAGGGTTTCTTGTGGTTGATGTCACATTTTTGTCAGTAATTCCGACCTTCCCATTTGTTATTCCAGCTCCAATTATTTTAATAAATCCCTGAATAGAGGGACACATTGGAAAATCTCACTGGGTCCCCGATCAAACGGGTCCCTTTGCCTCCAGGCTGATGGATAATGGGTTTGTTTTCCTTCCTCACAGTTAACGTAGTGACCATCTACGTCCTGCTTTATAAAGATTGTGGATTGTCTCCATGTGTCAGACGTTACCTGGGGGCCATGGCAGCGGCGGATCTCCTGGTCATTATCCTCGACCTGATCCTGAGACACATTCCCATTGTTTATCGGGAACAGTTTTATTTCCTGTACACCGTCCCCGTGTGTAATATCCACGCCGTCCTGCTTTATGCAGCCACTGACTGCTCTGTCTGGTTCACCGTCACTTTCACCTTTGATCGGTTTGTGGCCATTTGTTGCCAGAAGCTGAAAAGTAAATATTGCAGTGAGAAAACGGCGGCTGTGGTTCTGGGAGCAGTGACTGTGCTGAGCTGTTTAAAGAACATTTTCTGGTATTTTATGTTCACGGCTCGGTATTTGCTGGGGAACCTCCCCGGGTTTTGTGATGTAACATTCGCTGTTCGAGTCTCCAGTGTCTGGGTCACAATCGAGTTCCTCCACCACATTCTAACCCCGGGGGTCCCATTTCTCCTGATTCTGCTGCTCAATGTTCTCACCGTCAGACACATTTTAGTGACCAGCAGAGCCCGCAGGAGACTCCGCGCTCACACCAATGGGGACGCTCAGTCTGACACTGAAATGAGAAACCGAAAAAAATCCATCATTTTACTGTTTGTGATCTCGGCCAATTTCATCCTGTTATGGTCAACGTTCATGCTGTATTCTATATGGTACCGGATGGATGATATTGGGTATGAGTCTGTGTATCTCGATGCCTTTGTAGGGGAATTGGGCTTCATGCTGCAGCTCCTCAGTTGCTGCACAAACACCGCGATTTATGCCGTGACCCAGACTAAGTTCAGGCAGCAGCTGAAGAATGTGCTGAAATATCCCTTCACCCAAATCCATCCATCCATCAAATTCCCTCATTAATCACACCATCCGGGATTTTCTCATTTCAGTTCAGTGTTTCAGCGATGGAGCAGCCTGTCGCTATGGTAACAGACTGAGGGGAGCGCTGGTTTGTCCCTCCTTATCCCACAGGGGGGTTTACAGGGAAACATTTCAATGTTTCTCACAACTCAGGGGCCAGTGAGAAAAGGCACCATCCCACTGACTGTATCCATCACTTCCATTTGTAACCAATAAAAATGCTGATTAAAGCGTGCCGAGCAGCAGAGGGACCGATGTTGTTGTGTGTCTTTGTGTTGGAGAAGCTGAGCTGGAGAGAGACAGACTCAGCCCCGAGTCCTGGTCCTCAGGGAAGTGGGGGGCACCGCGCCCTGAGCTCAGGAGCTGGGGTTAACGCCCTCTGTTCCCCCCGACTCCAACCTGGCCACCCCATTACCTCTCCCCTACTCTTTCTCCTCAATTCTCTCTCTCTCTCTTTTAGCACACACTCTCTTTCTCAACCCTCTCCCTCATCCCCCTCTCTCTCACACACACCGCCCCCAAACCCGGTTTCTCCACCTGACTCCACTTTCCCTCCCTCTCTCTCTCTCTCATGCCGTCGCTGTCTCCCTCCCACAATTCCATCTCTACCCCATTTTCCCCACCTCCCACATCTTACCCCCACCCCCCACATGCAGCCTCACCCCCAAACACCCCCAGTCTCTGGGTCAGAGGGAGAGGGAAAGACCAGGGAGACCGAGTATGTCAGAGAGAGTGAGGGAGGAGGGACAGGAGGGAGAGGGATTCAGTCAGAGAGAAACGGAGGAACGTGGGGAGAGAGAGAGACACTGATTGAGGGGGGTCAAGAGTGAGAGATGGTGGAGGGAAAGTGAAGGAGCGGGGGGAGAGAGAGGGGGCAAGGGAGAGATAGGTTGAGATAGGGGAGGGCGAGAGATGGGACGGAGGGAGGGGAGGGAAGGTCAAGAGTGAGGGAGAGGCCGAAAGAGGGGATGGAAGAGGGAGGGAGCGCGAGAGACAGGGAGGAAAAGGGAGAGGGAGAAGGCGAGAGAGGGGAGGGAGGTAGGGGAGGGAAAGAGAGAGGGGAGAGGTTGAGAGAGGGGAGGATGAGACAGGGGAGTGAGGGAGGGGCGGGCAAGAGAGAGGGAGAGAGGGGAGGGGAGAGGGGGGGATGGGGAGAGACTGTAGTGCGAGAGAGGAGGAGGGCGAGGGAGAGGAGGGCGAGAGAGAAGATGGCGAGACAGGGGGAGGGGGACAGAGGGGAGTGCGAATGAGGGGAGAGGGAGGTGAAGGCGAGAGGGAGGGAGAGGGCGAGAGAGGAGAGAGCGAGAGAGGAGAGGGCGAGAGAGGAGAGGGCGAGAGAGGGGAGGGAGGGGTGGGCAAGAGGGAGGGAGAGGGCGAGAGGGAGGGAAATAGTGAGATAGGCGAGTGCGAGAGAGGGGGAGGGCGAGAGAGGGGAGTGCGAGCGAGGGTGAGGGTGAGAGAGATGAGTGAGGCAGGGGAGTGTGAGAGGAAGAGAGAGGGTAACGGAGGGGATGGGAGAGAGGGGGGAGCACGAGTGAGGGTGAGGGCAAGAGAGGGGGAGGGCAAGAGAGGGGGAGCGGGAGGGGAGGACGAGAGGGATGGAGAGTGCAAGAGAGGTGAGGGAGGGTGGGGAGGGCGAGAGGGGGTAGAGGGAGGGGAGGGAGAGAGAGCGGAGAGGTTGTGAGAGGGGAGGACGAGACGGGAGAACAGAGAAAATGGGCCAGAGAGAAGGGGACCCAGAGAGGGGGGACAGCGTGTCGGGGGACAGAGAGAGGGGGGAAAGAGAGAGGGGGACAGAGAGAGGGGAGACAGAGAGAGGGGGCACAGAGAGAGGGAAACCGAGATCGGGGTTGGGGGGACATAAAGAGGGGGACAGAGAGAGGGGGGACGTGGAGAGGGGTACAGAGAGAGCGGGACAGAGAGAGGGTGGACAGAGAGCGAGGGGACAAAGAGAGGGGGACAGAGAGAGGGGCACGGAGAGGGGGACAGAGAGAGGGGGACAGAGGGAGGGGGACAGAGACAGGGGGACGGAGAGAGGGGGACAGAGAGAGTGGGGAGAGAGAGAGGGGGACAGCGAGAGGGGAGACAGAGAGAGTGGGGACAGAGAGAGCGGGACAGACAGATGGGGATGGAGAGAGGGGGACAGAGAGAGGGGGACAGAGGGAGGGGGACAGAGGGAGGGGGACAGAGACAGGGGGACGGAGAGAGGGGGACAGAGAGAGTGGGGAGAGAGAGAGGGGGACAGCGAGAGGGGAGACAGAGAGAGTGGGGACAGAGAGAGCGGGACAGACAGATGGGGATGGAGAGAGGGGGACAGAGAGAGAGTGTGGACAGAGAGAGGGGGACAGAGAGCGGGGGACAGAGAGAGGGGGACAGAGAGGGGGGACAGAGAGCGGGGGACGGAGAGAGGGGGACAGAAAGAGTGGGGGCAGAGAGAGGGGGCCAGAGAGATTAGGGACAGAGGGAGTGGGGACAGAGAGAGGGGGACAGAGAGGGGGGACAGAGAGAGGGGGACAGAGAGAGGGGAGACAGAGAGAGTGGGGACAGAGAGAGCGGGACAGACAGATGGGGATGGAGAGAGGGGGACAGCGAGAGAGTGTGGACAGAGAGAGGGGGACAGAGAGCGGGGGACAGAGAGAGGGGGACAGAGAGAGGGGGACAGAGAGGGGGGACAGAGAGCGGGGGACGGAGAGAGGGGGACAGAAAGAGTGGGGGCAGAGAGAGGGGGCCAGAGAGATTAGGGACAGAGGGAGTGGGGACAGAGAGAGGGGGACAGAGAGGGGGGACAGAGAGAGGGGGACAGAGAGAGGGGAACAGAGGGAGGGGGCAGAGAGAGGATGGACAGAGAGAGGGGGACAGAGAGAGGGGGACAGAGGGAAGGGACAGAGAGAGGGGGAAAGAGAGAAGGGAACAGAGAGAGCGGGACAAAGATACGGGGATAGAGTGAGGGGAACAGAGAGAATGGGAGGGGGGGGACAAAGATACGGGGATAGAGTGAGGGGAACAGAGTAAAGGGGACAGAGAGAGGGGGACAGAGAGAGGGGAGACAGAGAGGGGAGAGAGTGAGGGGGGACAGAAGACAGGGGGACAGGGAGGGTGGAGAGAGAGAGGGTGACAGAGAGAGTGGGCAGAGAGAGGGGGACAGAGCGGGGGACAGAGTGAGGGTGACACAGAGAGGGGTATAGAGAGAGGGGGACAGAGAGAGGGGGATAGAGAGAGGGGGACAGAGAGAGGGAGAAAGAGAGAACGGGACAGAGAGAAGGGGACAGAGAGAGGATGGACAGAGTGGGGAAAAGAGAGAGGGGGACAGAGGGATGGGGACAGAGAGAGGGGGACAGAGAGAAGGGGACAGAGAGAGGATGGACAGAGAGAGGGGGACAGAGAGAGGGGGACAGAGAGAAGGGGACAGAGAGAGGATGGACAGAGAGTGGGGAACAGAGAGAGGGGGGACAGAGGGGGGGGGACAGAGAGAAGTGGACAGAGAGAGGGGTCAGAGAGTTGTGGCAGAGAGAGGCAAACAGAGAGAAGACAACTGAGAGATGTGGAGAGAGGGAGGGGGACAGAGAGAGGGGGATAGAGAGAAGGGAACAGAGAGAGGGGGACAGAGAGAGGAGGACAGAGAGAGGGGGATAAAGAGAGAGGGGTCAGAGAGTTGTGGCAGAGAGAGGCGAACAGAGAGAAGAGAACTGAGAGATGTGGAGAGAGAGCGGGGGACAGAGAGAGGGGGATAGAGATAGTCGGGGCAGAGTGAACGGGACAGAGAGAGAGGGACAGAGAGAGGGGGACAGAGAGAGGGGGAACAGAGCGAGGGGGACAGAGAGAGTGGGGGCAGAGTGAGAGGGACAGAGAGAGAGGGACAGAGAGAGGGGGACAGAGAGAGGGGGAACAGAGCGAGGGGGACAGAGAGAGTGGGGGCAGAGTGAGAGGGACAGAGAGAAAGGGACAGAGAGAGGGCGGACAGAGAGAGGATGGACAAAGAGAGGGGACAGAGAGAGTGAAGTAGAGAGCGGGGGGACAGAGAGTGGGGGATAAAGAGAGGGGGGACAGAGAGCACGGAACAGAAAGAGAAGGGTCAGTGAGAGGTAGGACAGAGAAAGGGGAACAGAGAAAGGGGGACAGAGAGAGTGGGACAGAGAGAGAGGGGACAGAGAGAGTGGCGACAGAGAGAGGGGGATAGAGATAAGGGAACAGAGAGAGGGGGGACAGAGAGAGCGGGACAGAGAAACGGGCGACAGAGAGAGGGGGACAGAGAGAAGGGAACAGTGAGAAGTGGACAGAGAGATGGGGACAGAGAGTGGAGACATAGAGAGCGGGACATAGAGAGGGGGACAGTGAGAGGGGAACAGTGAAAAGGGGACAGATGGGGGGGGATGGAGTGAGGGGGGCAGAGAGTGGGGGGACAAAGAACGGGGACAGGGAGGGTGAACAGAGCGAGTGTGGGACAGAGAGAGGGGGTACAGAGAGGGGATGACAGAGAGAGGAGGATAGACTTATGGGGACAGAGAGACGAGGGGACGGAGGGCAGAGAGGTGGGGGACAGAGTGTGGGTAACAAAGAGAGGGGAAAAGAGAGCGGGGGGACAGAGAGAGAGGGGACAGAGAGAGGGTAACAGAGAGAAGGGAACAGAGAGAAGGGAACAGAGCGAGCGGGACAGAGATACGGGCGACAGAGAGAGGGGCAGAGAGAGGGTGGACAGCGAGAGGGGGACAGAGAGAGTGGGTCAGAGAGAGTGCGGACAGAGAGAGGGAAACATAGAGAAGGGAACAGAGAGAAGGGAACAGAGCGAGCGGGACAGAGCTACGGGCGACAGAGAGAGGGGGACAGAGAGAGGGCGGACAGAGAGAGTGGAGACAGAGAGAGGGGGACAGTGAGAAGTGGACAGAGAGAGGGAAACAGAGAGAAGGCGACAGAGAGAAGTGGACAGAGAGAAGGGGACAGTGAGAGGGGGACATAGGGGGGACATAGAAAGGGAAACTGAGAGAAGGGGACAGAGAGAAGGGGACAGAGAGAAGGGGACAGTGCGAAGTGGACAGAGAGATGGGGACAGAGAGATGGGGACAGAGAGTGGGGACATAGAGAGCGGGACATAGAGAGGGGGACATAGAGAGGGAAACAGAGAGAACGGGACAGAGAGAGGGGGACAGTGAGAGGGGAACCGTGAAAACGGGACAGAGAGAGGGGGTAATGGAGTGAGGGGGACAGAGAGAGGGGGGACAAAGAGAGGAGGGCAGAGACGGGGGAGCAGAGAGTGGGGGGACAAAGAACTGGGACAGGGACGGTGAACAGAGCGAGTGTGGGACAGAGAGAGGGAGTACAGAGAGGGGGTGACAGAGAGAGCAGGATAGACTTATGGGGACAGAGAGACGAGGGGACGGGGGTGCAGAGAGGTGGGGGACAGAGTGAGGGTGACAAAGAGAGGGGAAAAGAGAGCGGGGGGACAGAGAGAGAGGGGACAGAGAGAGGGTAACAGAGAGAAGGGAACAGAGAGAAGGGAACAGAGCGAGCGGGACAGAGCTACGGGCGACAGAGAGGGGGGAGCAGAGAGAGGGTGGACAGAGAGAGGGGGACAGAGAGAGTGGGTCAGAGAGAGTGGGGACAGAGCGAGGGAAACAGACAGAAGGGAACAGAGAGAAGGGAACAGAGCGAGCGGGACAGAGATACGGGCGACAGACAGAGGGGGACAGAGAAAGGGCGGACAGAGAGAGTGGAGCCAGAGAGAGGGGGGCAGAGAGATGGGGACAGAGAGAGGGGGACAGTGAGAGGGGGACAGTGAGAAGTGGACAGAGAGAGGGAAACAGAGAGAAGGTGACAGAGAGAAGTGGACAGAGAGAAGGGGACAGTGAGAGGGGGACATAGAGAAGGGGACAGACAGAAGGGGACAGAGAGAGGGGAGGGCAGAGAGAGGGGGGAACAGAGAGAGGGGGACAGAGAGGGGTGTGACAGAGAGAGGGGAACAGTGAAAAGGGAACAGAGAGAGGCGGATGGAGAGAGGGAGACAGACAGAGGGGGGGACAGAGAGAGGGGGGGACAAAGAGAGGGGACAGAGAGAGAGGGGACAGAGAGAGAGGGGGTACAAAGAGAGAGGAAAAGAGAGAGTGGGGACAGAGAGAGGTGGTTTAAAGAGAGAGGGGTCAGAGAGTTGTGGCAGAGAGAGGCGAACAGTGAGAAAAGAACTGAGAGATGTGGAGAGAGAGAGGGATACAGAGAAAGGGGGATAGAGAGAAGGGGACAGAGAGAGGGACAGAGAGAGGGGGAACAGAGCGAGGGGGACAGAGAGAGTGGGGGCAGAGTGAGCGGGACAGAGAGAGAGGGACAGAGAGAGGGGCACAGACAGAAGAGGACTGAGAGATGGGGACAGATAGAGATGGACAGAGAGAGGGCGACAGAGAAGGTGGGGAGAGAGAGAGGGTGGACAGAGATAGTGGGGACAGAGGGAGTGGGGACAGAGAGAGTGGGGACAGAGAGAGGGAAACAGAGAGGAGTGGACAGAGAAAGCGGGGACAGAGAGAGGGAAACAGAAAGTGGGGGACAGAGACAGGAGGACAGATTTAGGGGGCCAGAGAGAGTGGGGGACAGAGAGAGGGGGACAGAGAGAGGGGGGTGGTCAGAGGGGGTGGACAGAGAGGGGGGACAGAGGGGGGGACAGAGACGGGGGGGACAGAGAGAGATTGCAGACAGAGAGAGAGGGGGATCAGAGAGACGGGGTGCTGAGCGAGTGGGGACCGAGAGAGGGGGACAAGAGAGTGGGGACAGAGAGAGGGTGATAGAGAGAGGGGGGACAGAGAGAGGGTCGACAGCGAGAGGGGGGGACAGAGAGAGGGGGGACAGAGAGAGGGGGACAGAGAGGGGATGGATAAAGAGATGGGACAGAGAGAGGGAAGTAGAGAGCGGGGGTCAGAGAGTGGGGTTAAGAGAGAGTGGGGACAGAGAGAGGGGGATAAAGAGAGGGGGACAGAGTGAGCGGAACAGAAAGAGAAGGGTCAGTGAGAGGCGGGACAGAGAAAGGGGAACAGAGAAAGGGGGACAGAGAGAGGGCGGACAGAGTGAGTGGGGACAGAGAGAGGGTAACAGAGAGAGGGGGACAGAGAGAGGGCGGACAGAGTGAGTGGGGACAGAGAGAGGGTAACAGAGAGAGGGGGACAGAGAGAGGGCGGACAGAGTGAGTGGGGACAGAGAGAGGGTAACAGAGAGAGGGGGACAGAGAGAGCGGAACAGAGATACGGGCAACAGAGAGAGGGGGACAGAGAGAATGGGAGAGAGAGAGGGGGACAGAGACGGGGGAACAGAGAGTGGGGGGACAAAGAGCGGGGACAGAGAGGGGGGACAGAGAGAGGGAAACAGAAAGAGGGGGACAGAGAGAGGGGGATGGAGTGAGGGGGACAGAGAGAGTGGGACAGAGGGAGAGGAACAGAGAGGGGGGCATAGTGATAGGGGAACAGAAAGGGGTAGGCAGAGAGAGGGGGAACGCGGGGTACAGAGAGAGTCGGACAGAGAGACGGGGGACACAGCGAGTGGGGACAGAGAGAGAGGATGGACAGGGGGGATAGGGACGGTGAACAGAGCGAGGGTGGGACAGAGAGAGGGGGCACAGAGAGGGGGTGACAGAGAGAGGAGGATAGACTTATGGGGACAGAGAGACGAGGGGACGGGGGCAGAGGGGTGGGGGACAGAGTGAGGGTGACAAAGAGAGGGGAAAAGAGAGCGGGGGGACAGAGAGAGGGGACAGAGAGAGGGTAACAGAGAGAAGGGAACAGAGAGAAGGGAACAGAGCGAGCGGGACAGAGCTACGGGCGACAGAGAGAGGGGGACAGAGAGAGGGCGGACAGAGAGAGTGGGGACAGAGAGAGTGGGGACAGAGAGAGGGCGGACAGAGAGAGGGGACAGAGAGAGGGCAGACAGAGAGAGTGGGTCAGAGAGAGTGGGGACAGAGAGAGGGTAACAGAGAGAAGGGAACAGAGAGAAGGGAACAGAGAGAAGGGAACAGAGAGAGTGGGACAGGTATACGGGCGACAGAGAGAGGGGACAGAGAGAGGGCGGACAGAGAGAGTGGAGACAGAGAGAGGGGGACAGAGAGAGGGGGACAGAGAGAGGGGGACAGAGAGAGTGGAGACAGAGAGAGGGGGACAGAGAGAGGGGGACAGAGAGAGGGGGACAGTGAGAAGGTGACAGAGAGAAGTGGACAGAGAGAAGGGGACAGAGAGAGGGTGAACAGAGAGAGGGGGACAGAGAGAGGGTGAACAGAGAGAGGGGGGCACAGAGAGGAGGCACAGAGAGGGGTGTGACAGAGAGAGGGGGATGGAGAGAGGGGGGACAAAGAGAGTGGGGACAGAGGGAGAGGGGGTACAAAGAGAGAGGAAAAGAGAGAGTGGCGACAGAGAGAGGGGGATAAAGAGAGAGGGGTCAGAGAGTTGTGGCAGAGAGAGGCGAACAGAGAGAAGAGAACTGAGAGATGTAGAGACAGAGAGGGGTACAGAGAAAGGGGGATAGAGAGAAGGGGACAGAGAGAGGGGGACAGAGAGAGTGGGAACAGAGCCAGGGGGGCAGAGAGAGTGGGGCAGACTGAGCGGGACAGAGAGAGAGGGACAGAGAGAGGGGCACAGACAGAAGAGGTCTGAGAGATGGGGACAGAGATGGTGGGGCAGAGGGAGGGGGACAGAGAGAAGGGGACAGATAGAGATGGACAGAGAGAGGGCGGGCAGAGAGAGTGGGGACAGAGAGAGGGAAACAGAGAGTGGGGGATAAAGAGAGGGGTCAGAGAGTTGTGGCAGAGAGAGGCGAACAGAGAGAAGAGAACTGAGAGATGTGGAGAGAGGGAGGGGTACAGGGAAAGGGGGACAGAGAGAAGTGGACAGAGAGAGGGTGAACAGAGAGAGGGAAACAGAAAGAGGGGGACAGAGAGAGTGGGAAAGAAGCAGGGGAACAGAGAGGGGGGATAGAGGGAGGGGGAGAGTGAGAAGGAGACAGTGAGAAGGGGACAGAGAGAGGCCAACAGAAAGAGGGGGACAGTGAGAGGGGTGACGTGTAGAGGGAGACAGAGAGCGGGAGACAGAGAGAGGGGGACAGAGAGAGAGGAGACAGAGAGAGGAGGACAGCGAGAGGGGACAGAGCGAGGGGTGACAGAGTGGGGGGGACAGAAGACAGGGAGACAGCGAGGGTGGACAGAGCGAGGGTGGAGCAGAGAGAGGGGGGACAGAGAGAGGGGGGACAGAGAGTGGGGCGACAGAGGAAGGGGGACAGAGGGAGGTGGGACAGAGAGAGAGGAGAACAGAGAGAGGGGAACAGTGAAAAGGGGACAGAGAGAGGGAAACAGAAAGAGGGGGACAGAGAGAGTGGGACAGAGGGAGGGGAACAGAGAGGGAGGATAGAGTGAGGGGGACAGAGAGGGGGGAGCAGAGAGGGGGATAGAGAGGGCAACAGAGGGGGGGACATAGAGAGGGGAACAGGGAGAGGGGGACAGAGAGAGGGGAACAGCGAGAGGGGAACAGAGAGAAGGGGACAGAGAGAGAGGGACAGAGAGCAGAGGACTGAGAGATGGGGACAGAACGAGGGGGGACAGAGGGAGGGGGACAGAGAGAAGGGGGCAGAGAGAGGGGGCCATAGAGTGGGGAACAGAGAGAAGGGTGGACAGAGCGAGGGTGGAGCAGAGAGAGGGGGGACAGAGAGAGGGGGGACAGAGAGTGGGGCGACAGAGGAAGGGGGACAGAGAGAAGGGGATAGAGACAGAGGAGACAGAGACAGAGGGGACAGAGACAGAGGGGAGACAGAGAGTGGAATAGAGGTCGGGGGGCAGAGAGTGGGGGAAAGAGAGTGTGGGGACAGAGAAAGTGAGATAAAGAGAGGGGGACAGAGAGAGAGGAACAGAAAGAGAAGGGACAGAGAGAGGCGGGACAAAGAGAAGGGGACAGAGAGAAAGAGACAGAGAGAGGGTGCAGACAGAGGGAGGTGGACAAAGAATCGGGGGACAGAGCGAGTGGAGAGAGAGAGATGGGGGACAGAGTGATTGGGGACAGAGAGACGGGGACAGAGAGATGGGGGACAGAGCACGTGGGGACAGAGAGAGAGGAGGGACCGAGAGAAGGGAGCCGGGGGGGGGGACAGAAAGAGGGGAACAGAGAGAAGGGGACAGAGAGACGGGGACAGAGAGAGGGGGACAGAGAGAGGGGGACAGAGAGACGGGGACAGAGAGAAGGGGACAGAGAGAGGGGGACAGAGAGATGGGGACAGAGAGATGGGGACAGAGAGACGGGGACAGAGAGAGGGGACAGAGAGATGGGGACAGAGAGCAGAGGACTGAGGGATGGGGACAGAACGAGGGGGGACAGAACGAGGGGGGAAAGAGAGAAAAGAGGACATAGAAGGGGAACAGAGAGAAGGGCACAGAGACGAGGGGACAGAGAGAGGGGGCAGAGTGAGGGCTGACCTGGAGAGGGGGACAGAGAGAGGGGGAACAGATGGAGGTGGACAGAGAGAGGGGGACAGAGAGAGTGGGGACAGAGAGAGGGGGGACAGAGAGAGGGGGACAGAGAGAGTGGGGGCAGAGAGAGGGGGGACAGAGAGAGGGGAAGAGTGAAAGGGGACAGAGAGAGGGAAACAGAAAGAGGGGGAGAGAGAGAGTGGGGTCAGAGTGAGGGGAACAGTGAGAGTGGGACAGAGGGAGGAGAACAGAGAGGGGGGATAGTGGGAGGGGGACACAGAGTTTGCGGACAGAGAGAGGGGGACAAAGAGAGGAGACAGACAGAGGGGAATAGAGAACGGGGGGACAGAGAGTGGGGGAAAGTGAGAGTGGGGACAGGGAGAGGGTGATAAAGAGAGGGGGACAGAGAGAGAGGAACAGAAAGAGAAGGGACAGAGAGAGGCGGGACAGAGAAAGGGGAACAGAGAAAGGGGGACAGAGAGAGGGCGGACAGAGTGAGTGGGGACAGAGAGCGGGACAGAGAGAGGGGGACAGAGAGAGGGCGACAGTGAGAGAGAGGGACAGAGAGAGGGGGACAGAGGGAGGGGAACAGAGAGGGGGATAGTGGGAGGGGGACAGAGAGGGGGGATAGTGGGAGGTGGACAGAGAGAGGGGAACAGAAAGAGGGGGACAGTGAGAGGGGTGACGTGTAGAGGGAGACAGAGAGCGGGAGACAGAGAGAGGGGACAGAGAGAGAGGAGACAGAGAGAGGAGGACAGCGAGAGGGGACAAAGCGAGGGGTGACAGAGTGGGGGGACAGACGACAGGGAGACAGGGAGGGTGGACAGAGCGAGGGTGGGGCAGAGAGAGGGTGGACAGAGAGAGGGGGGACAAGAGAGGGGCGACAGAGGAAGGGGGACAGAGAGAGGGGGTACAGAGAGAGAGGAGAACAGAGAGAGAGGAACAGTGAAAAGGGGACAGAGAGAGGGAAACAGAAAGGGGGGACAGAGAGAGGGGTGTCAGAGTGAGGAGGACAGAGAGAGTGGGACAGAGGGACGGGAACCGAGAGGGAGGAGAGAGGGACGGGGACAGAGAGAGGGGAACAGCGAGAGGGGAACAGCGAGAGGGGAACAGCGAGAAGGGGACAGAGAGAAGGGGGCAGAGAGCTGAGAGATAGGGACAGAGCGAGGGGGGACAGAGGGAGGGGGACAGAGAGAAGGGGGCAGAGAGAGGGGGCCATAGAGAGGGGAACAGAGAGAAGGGCACAGAGAGAAGGGGACAGAGACAGAGGAGACAGAGACAGAGCAGACAGAGACAGAGGGGCGAGAGAGAGTGGAATAGAGAGCGGGGGGACAGAGAGTGGGGGAAAGAGAGTGTGGGGACAGAGAAAGTGAGATAAAGAGAGGGGGACCGAGAGAGAGGAACAGAAAGAGAAGGGACAGAGAGAGGCGGGACAAAGAGAAGGGGACAGAGAGAAAGAGACAGAGGGAGCAGACAGAGGGAGGTGGACAGAGAGACGGGGGACAGAGAGAGGGGGACAGAGAGAGGGGGGCAGAGAGAGGGGGACAGAGAGCAGAGGACTGAGAGATGGGGACAGAACGAAGGGAGACAGAGGCAGGGGGACAGAGAGAAAAGAGGACATAGAGAAGGGGAACAGAGACGAGGGGACAGAGAGAGGGGATAGAGAGAGGGGGCAGAGTGAGGGCTGACGTGGAGAGGGGGACAGAGAGAGGGGAACAGAGAGAAGGGACAGCGAAAGTGTTGACAGAGAGAGGGGAAGAGTGAAAAGGGGACAGAGAGAGGGAAACAGAAAGAGGGGAGAGAGAGAGGGGAGTCAGAGTGAGGGGGACAGTGAGAGTGGGAGAGAGGGAGGAGAACAGAGTGGGGGGATAGTGGGAGGGGGACAGAGATAGGGGGACAGAGAGGGGGGACAGAGAGAGGGGGACAGTGAGAGGGGGACACAGAGTTTGCGGACAGAGAGAGGGGACAAAGAGAGGAGACAGACAGAGGGGAATAGAGACCCGGGGGACAGAGAGTGGGGGAAAGTGAGAGTGGGGACAGGGAGAGGGTGATAAAGAGAGGGGGACAGAGAGAGAGGAACAGAAAGAGAAGGGACAGAGAGAGGCGAGACAGAGAGAGGGGGGAGCAGTGAGAGGGGAACAGAGAGAAGGGAACTGAAAGTGAAGGGACAGAGAGAGGCGGGACAGAGAGAGAGGAGAATACAGAGGGGGGAACAGTGAAAAGGGGACAGAGAGACGGGGGGTCAGAGTGAGGGGGACAGAGAGAGTGGGACAGAGAGGGGAACAGAGGTGGGGTGGACAAAGAGAGCGGGGACAATGGGGATAGAGATAATGGGGACAGAGAGACGGGTGACAGAGCAGGTTGGGCCAGAGAGAGGGGGGAACAAAGAGAGGGGAACAGAGAGAGGGGGACAGAGAGAGGGGGACAGAGAGAGGGGGACAGAGAGAAGGGGATAGCGTGAGGGGAACAGAGGGAGGGGGACATAGAGAGGGGACAGAGAAAGGGGGGACAGAGAGAGGGTGACAAAGAGAGGGGGACAGTGAGAGAGGAACAGAGAGAGTGGGGACAGAGAAAGGGTGTTAAAGAGAGGGAGGACAGATAGTTGTGGGCAGAGAGAGGGGAACAGAGAGAGAAGGGGCAGGCAGAGGGGGAGAGAGAGAGGGGAACAGAAAGAGTCGAGCAGTGAGAGGGCTGACGTGTAGAGAGAGACAGATAGAGGGGGACAGAGTGAGGGGGACAGAGAGAGCGGTGACAGAGAGGGGGGAACAGAGAGAGGGGGAGAGAGAGAGGGGGGACAGAGAGAGGGGGAATAGAGAGCGGGGCCAGAGAGAGAGGGGACAGGGAGAAGCGGGGTGGGAAGTGGTGAGGCGGACAGAGAGGGGGACAGAGAGAGAGGGGACAGTGAGAGGGGCACAGAGAGAAGGGAACAGAGAGAAGGGGAGAACGAGATGGGGACAGAGAGAGGGGAACAGAAAGAGGGGGACAGTGAGAGGGGGACAGTGAGAGGGCTGACATGTAGAGGGCGACAGAGTGAGGGGAACAGAGAGAAAGGGACAGAGAGAGGGGGGACAGGGAGAGTGGGACAGAGCGAGGGGGACAGAGAGAGGGGGACAGAGATAGGTGGACAGAGAGGAACAAAGATAGTGGGGACAGAGAGAGGGGGATACACAGAGGGGGTCAGAGAGTTGTGGGAGGAGAGAGGGGAACAGAGAGGAGAGGACTGAGAGATGGAGTCAGAGATAGGGTGAACAGAGGGATGGGGACAGAGAGAAGAGAACAGAGAGAGGGGGACAGAGAGAGGGGGACAGAGAGAGGAGGGACAGAGAGAGGGGGACAGAGAGGGGGGGGGACAGAGAGAGGGGGACAGAGAGAGGGGGGACAGAGAGAGGGGTACACAGAGAGAGGGGGACAGTGAGAGGGGGACAGAGAAGCGGGGACAGAGAGAGGGGGACAGAGAGAGGAACAGAGAGAGGGGGTCAGAGAGAGGGGAACAGAGAGAGGGGAACAGTGAGAAGGGAACAGAGAGAGAGAAACAGATAGGTGGGGGACAGAGAGAGTGGGGGACAGAGTGAGGGTGACAGAGAGAGGGGAAAAGAGAGCGGTGGGACAGAGTGAGGGTGACAGAGAGAGGGGGTCAAAGAGAGAGGGGGACAGTGAGAGGGGGACAGAGAAGGGGGGACAGAGAAAGGTGGACAGAGAGAGGAACAGAGAAAGGGGGACAGGGAGAGTGGGACAGAGCGAGGGGGACAGAGAGAGGGGGACAGAGATAGGCGGACAGACAGAGAGGAACAAAGACAGTGGGGACAGAGAGAGGGGGATACACAGAGGGGGTCAGAGAGTTGTGGGAAGAGAGAGGGGAACAGAGAGAAGAGGACTGAGAGATGGAGTCAGAGATAGGGTGAACAGAGGGATGGGGACAGAGAGAAGAGAGCAGAGAGAGGGGGACAGAGAGAGGGGAACAGAGAGAGGAGGGACAGAGAGAGGGGGCAGAGAGAGGGGAACAGAGAGAGGGGAACAGTGAGAAGGGAACAGAGAGAGAGAAACAGAGAGTGGGGGACAGAGAGAGTGGGGGACAGAGTGAGGGTGACAGAGAGAGGGGAAAAGAGAGCGGGGGGACAGAGTGAGGGTGACAGAGAGAGGGGGTCAAAGAGAGGGAGACAGAGAAAGGTGGACAGAGACGGGGGTGACAGAGAGAGGAGAGCAGACTTAGGGGGACAGAGACATGGGGCCAGGGTGGACAGAGAGGTGGGGGACAGAGCGAGTGGGGTACAGAGTGAGGGTGGCAAAGAGAGGGGAACAGAGTGAGGGTGACAGAGAGAGGAGGACCGTGAGAGAAGAACAGAGAGAGTGGGGACAGAGAAAGGGTGTTAAAGAGAGGGGGGACAGAGAGTTGTGGGCAGAGAGAGGGGAACAGAGAGAGAAGGGGCAGACAGAGGGGGAGAGAGAGTAGGGGACAGAGAGAGGGGAACAGAAAGAGTCGGGCAATGAGAGGGGTGACGTGTAGAGTGAGACAGATAGAGGGGGACAATGTGAGGGGGACAGAGAGAGCGGTGACAGAGAGGGGGGAACAGAGAGAGGGGGAGAGAGATGGGAGGGACAGAGAGAGGGGGACAGAGAGAGAGGGGACAGTGAGAGGGGCACAGAGAGAGGGGTACAGAGAGAGGGGGACAGTGAGAGGGCGGACAGTGAGAGGGGGACAGTGAGACGGGTGACGTGTAGAGGGATACAGAGAGAGGGGACAGAGTGAGGGGGGCAGAGAGGGGGGCAGAGGGAGGGGGCAGAGGGAGGGGGACAGAGAGAGGGTGGACAGAGACGGGGCACAGAGAGATGGGGCAGAGAGACAGGGGACAGAGAGAGTGGGGGCAGAGAGAGGGGGAACTGAGAGAAGGGGACAGAGAGAGGCGGACTGAGAGAGGGGGGGACAGAGAGATGGGGAAAGAGAAAGGGGGACAGAGGGAGGGGGCAGAGAGAAGGCGACAGAGAGAGTGGGACATAGAGAGGAGAACAGAGAGAAGAGGGCAGAGAACAGGGGACAGTGAGAGGGGACAGAGAGAGGGGGGACAGAGAGAGTGGGGGAAGAGAGAGGGGGGACAGTGAGAGGTTAACAGAGAGAAGGGGACTGAGAGAGGGGAACAGAGAGAGGGGGACAGAGAGACGGCGACAGAGAGAGGGGTACACAGAGAGAGGGGGACAGAGAGAGGGGGACAGAGAAAGGGGGACAGAGAGAGGGGGTCATAGAGAGGGGTACACAGAGAGAGGGGATCAGAGAAGGGGGGACAGAGAAAGGGGGACAGAGAGAGGAACAGAGAGAGGGGGACAGAGAGACGAGGGACAGAGAAAGGGGGACAGAGTGAGGGGGATACACAGAGGGGGTCAGAGAGTTGTGGGAAGAGAGAGGGGAACAGAGAGAAGAGGACTGAGAGATGGAGTCAGAGATAGGGGGAACAGAGAGATGTGGCAGAGAGGGAGAGAACAGAGAGAGGGGGACAGAGAGAGGGGAACAGTGAGAAGGGAACAGAGAGAGAGAAACAGAGAGGTGGGGGACAGAGAGAATGGGGGACAGAGTGAGCGTGACAGAGAGAGGGGGGACAAAGAGAAGGGGACAGAGAGTGGAGGGACAGAGAGAGGTGGACAGAGAGGGGGGTGACAGAGAGAGGAGAACAGACTTAGGGGGACAGAAAGACATGGCGCCAGGGTGGACAGAGAGGTGGGGGACAGAGCGAGTGGGGGACAGAGAGAGGGGGATAAAGAGAGGGGGACAAAGAGAGGGGATAGAGAGAGGATGGACAGAGAGGAACCGAGAGAGTGGGGACAGAGAGAGGGGGATAAAGAGAGAGATGTCAGAGAGTTGTGGGCAGAGAGAGGGGAACAGAGAGAAGAGGACTGAGAGACGTGGAGAGAGGGGGGGACAGAGAATGGGGGACAGAGAGGGGGCACAGACAGAAGAAGACTGAGGGATGGGGACAGAGATAGGGGGATGGGGGGCAGAGGGAGGGGGACAGAGAGAGGGGACAGAGAGAGGGGGACATAGAGAGGGGGGACAAAGAGTTGTTGGTAGAGAGAGTATAACAGAGAGAAGAGGACTAAGAGATGGGTAGAGAGAGAGGTGG